>NC_091774.1:63724710-64028043 GCF_029378745.1 Bos indicus | reverse complement strand
ATTACCTTTGATAATTTGTTTAAAACTATATAATGCTAGGAATTGTTGGAAAATGAAAAAGATCAATGAAAATGGTAAATAATGAGATGTTACAAAGTTTTCAAAAGCAAGAATAAAATCAGTGGAAGTGAAAGTGGAAGTCACTCAGTCGTGTCCAACTCTTTGCGACCCCATGGACTATACAGTCCATGGAATTCTCCAGGCCACAATACTGGAGTAGGTAGCTGTTCCCTTCTCCAGAGGGTCTCAGGGGATCGAACCCAGGTCTCCCTCATTGCAGGTAGATTCTTTACCAGCTGAGCCACAAGGGAAGCCCAAGAATACTGGAGTGGGTAGCCTTCCCTTCTGCAGGAATCAAACCAGGGTCTCCTGCATTGCAGGAGTATTCTTTACCAACTGAGCTATCAGGGAAGCCGATTAGATGTTAACTCATGTTAACCTAACACTTTATAACTGAGAGACTTTTAACGTGGTTGTACAAAATGAAAGATTGTAGAGAAAGCGTTTGGCCTAGGAATTGGTGTGTGATAGGTGCTTATGGTGGAAAGACCCTAAAGTGATCCGCAGTGACCTCTCCTGGTATTCACATCTTTGTAGAATCTCTTTCCTTTGAGTGCAGGTGGAAACTGTGACTTTGTTCTAACCCACAGAATGTAGCAAAGATAATGGGATGTCTCTCTTGTGTTTATGTTACATTATATAAGGCTTTATTTGCTAGCAGACACCCTCTATAGATCTCTCTGTTGGCTTGATGAAGTAAGCAACAATCCCATGTGGCCAGAACTGCAGGCAGCTTCTAGGAATTGTGGGCTGCTTCTAGGAGCTGCAAGTGACTCCTGCTGCTGAGGTTGGCCTCTAACCTCCAGCTCATTTTGTTATCGTGTTGTTCACTTGCCAACTCGTGTCCGACTCTTTGCAACCCCATGGACTACAGCACTCCAGGCCTCCCTGTCCCTCACCGTCTCCCGGAGTTTGCCCAAGAGTGAGAAAAATATGCTGAGTCAGCAATGGACTTGACAATCCTGCATTAACTTTGTAAGGGCATTTCTAATCACCCTTACCTTCCAAATCTCTATGATCTTGGCCCTCAAAGTCCTCTTTCTTAAGCTGTTAGGAAAGTTTCTATCTTTAGATGAAATGTGGCTATTTCACCTTGTTTTTTAGAGTTTGTGTCTGTTTCACTATCTTGTCACAGCAGTCAAGTCTAGGGTATATTTTTTTAATTCCTTGAAATTTTACTTATAGATTTCACCGTTAATTATAACATAAAAGCGTTAAGTAAAATAATTCACTTTTTCCTGCTACTCTTCAACAGAATATAAGGAAGTGTTTTAAAAAAAAACTTTCAAGTAGTCCTAAGGAAACTTTTAGTCTTAAAAGTATTTTTTAAATTAATAATCTTTCTTTTTAGAGCAGTTTGGAGCAAAATTGAATGGGAAATATAGAAAGCTCATATATAACCCATCCTCACAAATGAACAACCTCACCCACTAACAATGTCCCATGTCATAGAGGTACACGATCATTATAACTGATAAACTGACATGAATACATCTTTATTACCTGAAGTCCATAGTCTATTATATTATGGTTCACTCTTGGAGTTGTCTGTGCATTTTAACAAATGTATAATGATTTGTATCCACCACGACCATGTCATATAGAGTACTTTCACTGCTCTAAAAATCTTCTATTCTCCATCTATTCCTCCTCCACACCCATTCACTCACCCAATCCCTGATCTTCTTACATCTTCCTAATTTTGCCATTTCCAGAAAGTCATATAGTTGTAATCATACAGCTTGTAGCCTTTTGAGATTGGCTCTTTTGGCTTAGTAATGTTCATTTAAGTTTCCATTATGTCTTTTTATGGTTTGATAGCTCATTTCTTTTTAGTGGTGAATAATATTCCATTATCTAAATTTACCCCTATTTATCTATTTCCTTTCTGAAGGACAACTTGGTTGCTTTCAAGTTCTGGCTATTATAAGTAAGGCTGTTATAAACCTCCATATGCAGGTTTCTGTGTGAACCTAAGTTTCCAACCCATTTGGGTAAGTACCAGGGAGCATGACTGCTGGATCAAACGGTAAAAATACGTTTAGTTTTACGAGGAACTGCCAAACTGTCTTCCAAAGTGGCTGCACCATCTTGCATTCCAATGAGCAGTAAATGAGAGTTCATTTCGCTCCACATCCTAACCAACATTTAATGTTGTCAGAGTTCTGGATTTGGGCCATTTTAATAGGTGTGTATCTCTTTGTTGTTTTGACTTGCAAGTGTTTAATGATATGCTGTTGGACATGTTTTCATATGCTTGTTACCTAATCATCTTTTTTGGTGAGGTATCTGTTCAAGTCTTTTGCCCATATTTTAAATCAGGTTGTTCCTTTTCTTGTTGTTGAATTCTGAGGGTTCTTTGTATAACTTGGATAACAGTCTTTTATCAGATGTATCTTTTGCAAATGTTTTCTCCTAGTCACTGGCTCGGCTTCTCATTCCTTTGACTAAAGTAATTTTAAGGAGTAAATGTATTAACATTTATGTATTAATCAACTGGATAAAAAATTTAAGGAGGACTAAATGTTGAACATAATGTAATATTTAATAAAAAACAGTTCATTTATCTGTATGATACATAGTATTACTTAATGTGTTTCTCTTATTTTGGAGGTACTGTTACTCCTATAATTTAGTATAACCTTACTATATTAAATTTTTTACAATTTATGTATAGATAAAGGTCACAGAAGTAAATTCAGTTTTAAGCAGTAATATATTATAAATTTGCCTCAAACAATATATTAAATATTAAAACTGTGTTAAGGAAAATAGCACTTTCACAATTGCAATTAAACTGTTTAAATAGAAAGTTACCACCCCCAGGTGAAAGACAGATACAGCAATACCATGCTGTAAACACTGTTTTGAAAACATACAATGCATTGTTCACATAATTAAATGCCATTATATGAAGAATAAGAATTAAACATTCTTCAAATAAACAGTGAAACAAGCAACAAATATTTACTTAGCATAAAGTTTATTCACATTTATAAAAAATATCTGTAATAGGAAATCCATTAAAGCCAAAATATAATCAAGCATGTAGGAAAAAATGCATTCAAAAGTGAGTTGCTTTTTCCAGATGAACGAAAATGCTGATAAGTACTGAATTGCCTTAAACTTTTAACTGTTAGGGAAACATTTTTAAACAACAAAAAAATGCTGAAGGAAACACAATACGGAAGGTTAAAGGTATCAATATATGTCATACATGTTCCAAAATGCTACACAGGCAGGATTTACAAAAGAATCTAGTTTTTAAAAAATTACAGAAATTCTAGACATTCTTCTAGTAGTATAAATGCCACATACAATATTTCAAATCAACCAGTAACTAATACAAACATTTCACATTCAGTTAGAATAAAAACAGTACGAATAACATGAAATTAAGCTTTCAAACAGCACTGACAAACTTCTTCTCATTAAAAAATTCACTTGTACGTATAGGAAAAGTACTCATACACATGACTTATCTGAGAAATAGAAAAAAACTGTTAGAATTTTATAGGCAAACAGGAACCCAGATACAGAGAACACTATTGCTCTAGTTTTTAATTGTTCTGAGAATTTTCACTGAACTCTGTGTATTTACTCAGAGGGCATAATATTAATAGATGCAAAACTCTGACACACAGTTTGTGCTCTTTTTGATTTTTTTCTTCTTAAAAAGAGAATATTCTGTGTAGAATTATCTATCCTATTGAAGGCAGAACCCTATAAATGTTTTTTTGTCTTTTTCTAGTCTTATTCTCGGATGATAAAGAATCTGCCTGCAATGTGGAAGACCTGGTTTGATCCCTGGGTTGGGAAGATCCCTTGGAGAAGGAAATGGCAATCCACTCCAGTATTCTTGTTTGGAAAATTCCATGAACAGAGAAGCCTGGCAGGCTACAATCGGGGTCACAAAGAGTTGGACACGACTGTGTGGCTTTCCCTTTTCATACCCATATTACATTCATTTCCTGATTGTAATAGAGGGGAAAACTGTCTAATTAACTATAAAGTTTGTGTCAAGATAGATTTAATGGTTAACACTAAGCAGTTACTCAGGGAAGAAGCACAAACAAAAACAAATTAACCAAACCAAAAAACCCACTACCAAAAATACAACAGGAATAGAAAAGGGAGAATGGGACAGAAATACATGTCAATAATTTTATATTAATATTTTCCTTTTAATTATCATTTTTGGTTATGATTCTATCACATTTTCTGTTTTATATTTAAAGTATTATGGATTAGATTCTCAACACTGGATTCTCTACAAACACCAGTTATTTCATAATCTTGATGAATTCCAGATTTGTTCAGGTTAGAGCAATAGTTTTACAGTAAGTGATGGCATATGACAAATCTCTGCTGCTGCTGGGTGATGGGTTGTCACAGACCCTGAAGCTGGATTTACAGTAAGATTTCTGTGAGTCAATTGGAGTAAACAAGTTCATGGAATATTTTATTTTATTTATTTATTTTTCATGGAATATTTTAGATTGTGATTCAATAAAAGATAAATTGTATCTTATATTTTTATCCATCCTAAGAAAAAAATGTGTGAGAAAACATAGATATGCAATATATGCTCTTATATACATTTATGTATAAATGACAAATGTCTATACATTTCTCATACAGACTTAGAATTGTCTATACTTTATAATTTGAGACAGTGTAATTCTATAGGTATAAGATGGGGTTGAGAAAAGTGTGCTTGCTCATTCTAAACCTAGCTCTTACCAACATGTTAGATTTGGGGCAAGTTATCCTTGCATGCCTTAGAGTGATTGCTAAAATGATAGAGTTTGCTTCCAATCTTTTTTTTTTTATGTTTCCTAATTAGCCTCAGAACCAGCATTAGGTACTTGCTTGCTTTATTTATTTATTGGCTGTGTGACACGTGGAATCTTAGTTCCCTGCCCTAGATCACCAGGGAAGTCCTGCCTCTGATCTTTTAAAGAGGATTAAAATAAGGGCAAAGTTATATGAGGAAAAGTGCTTATGTAAACCCAATATATGACTAATAGTAAAATTTTTATAGGTTATGTAGGTGGCATTAAAAAGACCACTTTTTCTAATTATATCTAAATGTTGCTGCTAAGTCGCTTCAGTCGTGTCCGACTCTGTGCGACCCCATAGACGGCAGCCCACCAGGCTCCGTCATCCCTGGGATTCTCCAGGCAAGAACACTGGAGTGGGTTGCCACTTAGATAACTAATGAGAACACTGTAAGAGAACTCTACTTAAGGTACTATGGTGACCTGAATGGGAAAGAAGTTCAAGAGAGAAGGGATATGTATGTATGTATGTATGTATGTATGTATGTCTGTCTGTATGTATGTATGGCTGATTCATTTTGCTGCACAGCGGAAGCTGAAACAACAATGTAAAGCAACTATACTCCAATAAAAACTAATTTAAAACAAAATGAAATATCAAACAACAAAAAATTTTGCCAGATGATTTCTTTGCAACAAGTAACCAAAGAGACTCTGAAAATATCAAACATAAAGTCTTTAGCAGTCTGTAATGATTAAGATCTTTCTTTCATCTGCATTAAGATCACAGTCTTAAAAGACAGATATACACTCAAACAGTGTAATATGATTTATACTTTTTAAACATTTAATTTGGAAGGAACTACAAAATGCATGTGAGTTTTAATCTCATCTCTCTAAAAATTATAAAACAAAATACAATTTTATAAATGGTATTACATAGAAAAAAGCAATGCCTGGCAAAAGCTTAAAGAACAGAATTTTCTATTTCTCAGGAGTATGTTATTTTTTGAGTTCCTGCAAAGAGGAAACAAATTCACATACACATACACTTAAATAAATTTGTGCACACACATTCATTCCAGAAGTTTATAGCTTATACTCTATTATGTTTGTAAGGGGAGATTGGTCACATACAGAATTAGAAGAAGATACAAACTATAGGTCAAAATTATTACCTATGATCTTCTGTATCCAGACATTAAAAGATGCAAGGGATTGCTGGTAACTTTAATCAATATTATTTTGATAGCAGAAAAGTAAGTTACTTCTAGGTTCTCAAACTATTATTTATAAACTTTGAAAATTTTTCCAGATTAATAGTTATGCATAGTCAGATACAGATAACTTAGCAATGAAAATGGGTATGTCTACTCGTCGGTAACATGCACAAATTTATCAAGCTCCACTCCTAGATTTGAAGCCTATAATCTACTTCGTGGTATAATAACCCTTGCAAATCCTTTCCATTGCAACCATGTTCTCTCTGAAGAAGTAACTCCCTAGTGTTTATTTTTTAAAGAAAACTATTGACTGCCCCCCATAATAAAGTATGACTGATAGAACAGTTCATGACTAAAATGTGCAAAATATAGTGAATGCTATGCAATAAAGATAAACTGATTTTATTAAGGTTATGATTTATAACATGATTTATGATATATACATGTCAGATTCTGTGAATTATTTCCAACCAAAAAGAAATCCTAAAAAAGAGTAGGTCCAATATTATAACTTGGAATAATCTAACAATTAGAAATTCTTTTTCTTTTTTTTTAGTGTTCAATACAAAAAGTCTATGGGGCTTCCCTGGTGGCTCAGACAGTAAAGAATCTGACTGCAATGCAGGAGACCCTGGGTCGATCCCTGGATCCGGAAGATCCCCTAGAGAAAGGAATGGTTACCCACTCCAGTATTCTTGCCTGGAGAATTCCATGGACAGAGAAGCCTGGCGGACTACAGTGCATAGGGTCACAAAGAATCGGACATAACTGAGCGACTAACACAACAACAACAACAAATCTACAACCTTTTCTGTACAAAGGATACAGACAGTTCACCAGTTCTAGCTGTGACATCCGTAACAGATTCTTTTGAACAGAACAGTGCTCTCTTCTTAACTGCAAGATACGAAATTCCTTATCCAGCTGATAATGATAAAATTCAGGTTAAAGATGCTGACAGAACTCCCGTGGCAGAGAACATATGCTTATTTCTCCTTTATTCTCTACAGTTTGCCATAAATGGCTGAATTGACCTGTCTTTTTTGGTTCAGGGAAAAGAACCACTTAAATAATGTGAATGTCCTATATCACCAAGACAATGAGGGCTTAGTGAGATGGGAGTGACATAGACTTTTTAAATACCCTAAAATCATTTGCTGGCCCAGGATAAGGTGGTGGTGGTGAAACACTCTGTTTTCTGGTCAATGCCACTGCCTGTTCATAAGAAGGTAATCCTGTATCTTCCAATGAAGGTGGCGATGGAGACAAGACAGCCTCCTCTGGTCTTCTGAAGATGATGGAAGGAGTATGTCTGCCCCTTCTTACATAGATGTCTGAAGAACTAAATAGAGCATTGAGGTTTAGGAAAGGCAATATTTTAGGTTAAGACAGCAATATTAAGAATCCAACTATTTAGATCAAAGCTGAACCTTCTTTATTAATATAACAAGTTTTATTTTACCCATAAACTCTGAATGAGTCTTGGTTTAGTGGGAAGACCAAGAGCTTTGAAGTCAGTCATGGGTATGAAACAGGATCCTATCATTTCATAGCAATGTGACCAAAGGCAAGGTACCCTAACTCAGGTTTCTTCCTCTGTAAAATGGGAATAATAATAGCTACATCAACAGAGATTTTCTTTATGGATTGAGAAAGATTATGTAAGGCATCTAAGCAGAGTCTGGAATACTGTAACAAGGACTCAAAACACATGAATTCTTTTTTTCTCCTATTCCTGAATTAAAATTTCCTCAAAGTATAGTGTTAAACCAAATCCAGGCTTTGTTGAAAGGCGCTACAACTCAAAGCTAAAGAAATTGATGCCACAGAGGTAAAAACATCAGTGGATGCCCATCTCTTTCCTCTGTTACCCCAGCAGCCTGCTGGCTGGTCCATCCCTCCTCAGCAGGACTTCCATCCCATCATTCTTCTCCACAAAAGTCTAACTTGAAGTCTACTTTCTACTGAATCAACTTCCAACTCCTGTGCCTACTTTTCAAGGCCTCCCTTCATCTAGCCTTGCTTTATTTTATAGCTCTCTGCCCTTGCCAAGGCAGCGTCTTTACTCCCCATTGATCTCCATGGATGCAAGCCTAACAATTAGGAAAAAAAAAATTTTTTTTAATTAAAAAAAAATGGCTTAGTTCAAGTTCCACCATTTTTCACAAAGTTTTGTCACCTACACCAGCCAATGAAAACTGAAATGCAATACTGGTCTGGTGTTCCAAAACTACATTTCCCCTTCTCACTTGTAAATTACAAATTATAATTTAAACATAAGAAATTGATCCACTTAGACTGTGAGGTTGGCTGTCTATGAAGCATCTATGCAGAAATTAACCTCCTATAGTATGGTTAATAAGATAATTAAAATATATAGATGATCCTGAACCTATAGTCAATATTTATAATAGTATTCTTCCTAATAAGAGAGTTTAGCAGACCCAAAATACTGTACACCTTTGCAAACTAAATTAATATCAACTTGACTCTTAGAATACCTTTTCTGTTGGAAGTTATAATGAGATCTGAAATTGAAAGGAAAGAGAGAGGAAAATAGCAGAGAGAGAAGAAGAGAAAAAGGTCTATGTAAATCGAGGAATTGGATAATCTGCTCTTCAATAGTTGAGAGGTGCCTGAGAGCCTCAGAAGTTTACTTACAGGGCTCAATATAATTCCTCCTCTGTGGGAAATCTGGAATGTATGCATGGTAGGCTTGTCACTTGCCACATTCATTAGCTTGTGATGAAAAGTACTACTTGCTTGCTTATAGGAAACAGGAGAGACAGATGTTTTACTTGAACAAAGAAATTTTTCCATGTTGACCTTCAAAATCTGTTACAGGAACAGTATAATGATACTAAAATCATTAAGTGTTTTCACAGTGATTTCTTACATACAACCTTACATGACTGAAATCAGAAAGTACACACCAAGAACATCTCAGATAAGCTGACAACATTATATTATGCCTATTTTCCTCCATAAAATATAGGGACTAAGAAATGAAAAGATCTTGTTTCCCATTTCTTGGCATGTTTTTACAAAAGAATGAGACAAACTATTCTAACAATGATCTCATTTTTTACTCCTTTCTTTTTCAAAATATTCCTCACCCTTCCCCCACTTTCAGACTTGCAAAATGTAGAAAGAGAACATGTAACTCTGTTGGAAGAATTTCTTGGGACAATTGATAAAAAGTACTTTAGTCAGTAAGTATTTAAAAGTTAATCTTAACACAAAGGAATGTCTGGTTAACCTAGTTTGAAATGTGCCCTATAAAGGGTTGCTCTGAGAATCAAAGTGAGACAGTAGATGTAAAAATGACCTGTAAATGGGACAGCATTCTACTGTACTAAGGATAACTAATCTTACTTTTAAAATAGGAGATATCTGGGTTTTCAAAATTTAATAATAACATACACAGAAAACATGTATAATAATGGCACCTCTTTACTCCTTGTGTCTTTGAATTCTGCTTCTGAACTTATGCAGGAAAGAAGCTAGAAGGCTTCAGAGAAAAAAAGGCATAAGGTAAGAAGGTGTAGTAGTGTAGAAAAGCAGAGAAATAGAAAAAAACAGGAAAGAGAAGAGAACGATGTTGAGCATGACACTGAATAATGACTGTCTTCACAGATCTTCAGGGAAATTATTAAATACTGAGAGCATACACATGGACTTTAGGGGAAAATATTGTAAATGGGATAGAAAAGAAGGAAAGATAAAAGACAAGGAGAGTCTTTAAAGATAAATATTCCAATTTCTTCATTAACCCATGAATTTCCAGGTATCCTGCAGCTTGTGGAGAAAGCCATATTAAATAAGATCTTAGTAAGCCCTTGAAAATGGGGAGAACTTGCTGATTCTCTGTTAAGTAGGTGAAATTAATAGAAACCTCACATTAAAGATAGTGGTTTAAGAACAATTGCACAAATTTTTCCTTACTTTCTTTCACTTTTCAAACTTTTAGAGGATTTATAGAACTCTCAGACAATCTCCTTAGTTCCTGCCCGTGATCACATAATGCCTCAGGGGACTGCTTAGGAATTCCAGCTGGTGGATAGAATTACACTTTACTTTGCCCTCGTCCTCTGCCCCCTTTGCTGGCATGTCCTCCTCTGCAGGGGCTTCCCAGGAAGCAGTGGTAAACAATTTGCCTGCAATGCAGAGGACACAAGTTCAATCCCTGGGTTGGAAGGATTCCCTGGAGAAGGAAATGGCAACTCACTCCACTATGCCTGCTAGAGAAATTCCATGGACAGCGGAGCCTGGTGGGCTACAGTCCATGGGATCACAAAAGAGCTGGATACAACTAAGAGACTAAAACAACAGCAACAACCAACTTCCTCTGCACTCTTACTACGGGCATCCTTTCAGACTTGCCTCTGCCCTTGCCTCTGTCCTTTCATCACACTCAGAAAACTTGGCTTCAGCTTTTATCTTCCAATGGATTCATCCTAATTCCACCTCTAAAACTCTTACCTTAACAATAAAGAAAAAATTTTTATTATGGTAAAATATGCATAACGTAAAATTTGTCATTATAACCATTTTTAGGTGTACAATTAATAGTATTAATTATATTCACAATGTTGTACAGCCATCACCACTATCTATTTCCATAATCGTTTTATCACCTGGTCAATAATGAGCATCTTTATAGAATTTGGAACTGCAAATAGGGTAAATAAGGATATACAAGAAATAATTCTGATTGCCTGTTTTGCATGTGTTGCTTTTTTTAAAAATAAGGTAGTTCTACACTTTTATCTATACTTACAGATAAGATGGCACCCCACTCCAGTACTCTTGCCTGGAAAATCCCAGGGACAGAGGAGCCTGGTAGGCTGCAGTCCATGGGGTCACTAAAAGTCGGACTCGACTGAGCGACTTCACTTTCACTTTTCACTTTCATGCATTGGAGAAGGAAATGGCAACCCGCTCCAGTGTTCTTGCCTGGAGAATCCCAGGGACAGAGGAGCCTGGTGGGCTGCCGTCTATGGGGTCGCACAGAGTCGGACACGACTGAAATGACTTAGCAGCAGTAGCAGTAGCACAGATAAGAATATGAATGATAATAACTCTTTATTCTAACGATGTTGAGATTTATTATGCAAACAATTATGGGCTTTAGGAAGCTTTACTAATATGCTGGAATTCAGTTAATAGCAATGTATTAACATTGGCTTGTGTTAGTCGCTCAGTCATGTCCGACTCTTTGTGACCCCACGGATGGGAGCCCACCAGTCTTTTCTGAACATTGAATCCTCCAGGCAAGAATACTGAAGTGGCTACCCATTCCCTTCTCCAGGGGAATCTTCCTAAACTAGGGATTGAACCCAGGTTTCCTGCGTTGCTGACATTCTTTACCATCTGAGCCACCAGGGAAGCCCAAAGTTGGCTTGTTAGTTTTACAAATGTAATATGGTAATATAAGAGGTTAACAATGAGGGAACTGGCGAAGGACATATAGGAACTCTCTGTGCTTTCTTTGTAACTTTCCTGTATATCTGAAATTATTCCAAAATAAAAAATGTACTTCAAAATATAGGCAGTCATTTTTTTAGCCATTTAAAAATAATAGTATAGAAAGTATAATCGTGAATTAAATATTTTCACTTGATACTTACCCTGGATATTGTTGCCTGTGACACTTGGTGATACAAAGATAGTAACCAACTAATCCCAAAATAACCAAAAATACTCCAGCAGCAATTAATCCAGTCAGAAGGCCCATAACGTCGATTTTCTCTCTGTTAGCATCTTAAGAGAAATCATTAAACTAACATAAATATAACAACTGAAAAGCACCACCTATGATTTCAATAAATTTAACATTGAGTGTAAGCACATTATTAAGCATCTAATAATTAATATTGGTTATTTTTAAAAGTCTGTGCCAGAGACATGACCAAAAAAAAGATATACTTCTAAAAGCCCTAGGTATGGCTTCATTTATTTTTATTATTTTAATTAAAATTATTTATTCATTTTGGCTGTGCTGGGTCTTAGTCGTGGCATGTGGGTTCTAGATCCCTGGCCAGGGGTGGAACCCAGGTTCCCTGCACTGGGAGTTCAGAGACTTAGCCACTGGACCACCAGAGGAAGTCCCTGATTTATTTTAAATGTCTTCTTAAATGAATAAAAGTCAAGACTAAGCAGGATAAACATATTCTTTGTTCAACTATACACATTTTGATACTAGCTACTGAGAGAAATTTACTAAGCAACTCCAGAGTGCTATGTAATACAGTCTCCTTACAGCTGGAGCCCTGCCTAGGAGGAATAAAAAAATCACTGGCAAAAACAAAACAAACCTGACTAAAGAGCAGCTAGAGATGATCAATGCAGATAAGACGAAGGATCTCCCCTCTCTAGAAGTTACTTAATTCTAACAATCTTAATTTACTTAGTAGCACAAGTATTCCATTCACTTGTAATGGTAAAAAAGAAAAAAAATTAAAATAGCTTACTGCTTGAAAGTAACAGTCTTACTTTTATTCTGTGCAAGTCCTGACTTAGCTGAGCTGTTTAAAAGAGCGAATTAAGCCTATTATCTCATTTCCCTAGTATCTCACCAAACTTGATTTTCAGTGTGTAAATAGATGAACACGGCCTTCTCTGTCTTAGATAGCCCTGTGTATAATTGAGAAATCTTTCCCGGATTTACAAGATATGTATGTTGTGCAACAACCAAACTCAAACAATGAAATTAAAATTTACTATGATAGAGGTTGGGAAAAAAAAACATTAAAATTGATCGCCTTACCTGATTTTGTGGTTGGTCCTCTAACTGAATATTCTTGCCAAAATTTCATCTAAGAGAAAGGTAAAAATGTCCAAGTTTATTTAATTTCTTTAACATCATTTCATTTGGTCTCAAGGACCTAGACTAGGGGGTGATAAACGCTTGGCATGGGCCACAGATAGGACAACCAGTTCATTCACGCTGGAGCAAGTGACTCACTCTATTAAATAATTAAAGTATTGCCACCCACCACCGTTTCTTCCAACTCTGAAATTGGCCAGGGATTTATGCTAGTGCCAGCTCTTCACCACTGGACCCTGATATTCTTCCTTCATTGGCCCAGGGCCCTCACTCAGGTATCCAGGGACACTATCGAATTAGAGAGTTGATGAAAACAGCAGAGGTGGAAGTTGAAGCAGAGGACTCATGATCGGAGTCTGACTTTTTTCTACACTAGGTGAGCCTTCAGTTTGCTAGGACATTTTTATAGGTTTTTTAAAAAATTAATTTATTTTTGGTTGTGCTGGGTCTATGTTTGCAGGTAGGTTTTCTCTAGGTGTGGCAATCGGCAGCTGCTCTCTAGTTGCAGTGCAAGGGCTTTCCATTGTGGAGTCTTTTCTTGCTGTGGAGCGTGGACTCAGAAGTTGTGGCCTCCGTGCACTTGCCCCGAGGCACATGGGATCTTCCGGGGCCAGGGATCTAACCCGTGTCCTCTGCATTGGAGGCAGGCTTTCAACCACTGGACCACCAAGGAAGCCCTTGCTCAGAGATTTTATTAAAAGGTATTTATTGATTTGGAAAGACATCCCTGAGACTTTTTAAGTTCAGTGTTACTTGAGAGAGTGGAAGCTGTTTTTAAGGAACTGTGATAAAAGTAGAAAATGGATTTGTGAGAAACAGAATAGAATTTCAACAGACACAACTCCAAGGCGGAGCAGTCTTTGCTTCCTTTCTCTAATTGATGCACCAGATAATAGCAGGCAATGGGAGGCCGGGGAGAATTTGGGAAGAAAAAGAGCTGAGTTTCAGTAACGCCTTCATTTGAAGAACACCTAGAGAGGTTCTTATTGACTAAAGAGTAAAATGGGATTCTTGAGGAAGGGGAAAAAGAGCTGGGGTTATTTAACCTTGGGGTTATTTACAAAAGTAAAGAATCTGGGTCACTTGATATTCTTAAAGAATATGCCAGATTATTACAGGGACAGTGCTGGCTCTTTGTTTTGTATTTTTCAGGATTAACAGACAGAAGTTAATTATATTTTAAGGGAGAAATTCTAAAAGTTTATTGCCAAGCAATAAACTCCTGAATGCAGGGAATATATATTTTATCCTCAGTTTCTAGGGGAGCATATGACACATAGTAGATTATCAATAAGTACTTGAAATATAAATATAGTCATCAAAAAGCTAAGTCTTGATAGGAAAAATTTCTCTGAGTTTTGACTGATTGAAGCCTGAGTCAGAGAACTAACTCAATATCCTGAAGTTTAATTCAATGTGCTTTAAGACTGTCTTTGAATATCATAAATGTTAAACACAAAATTATAACATAATTGATAATTTTCTAATTACTGTAAACCCAGGAAAGTATAAAGTAAAATCTAAATGGGTTAATTAGCATTTTAAGAAAGTAGAAAGAGATAACAGGTATACAATCCTAAATTTATTTAAGGCATATAATTTCTAATGCCTGAAAAGTATCACTTTTTAAAGTACAATTTAATAAATGTCTAGCCAATTAACATCATCAACAAAATTACCGTTTTATCTTCATCCACAAAAATCTCTCTGGCTTCCTCATAATTACAAAGTTCTTCTATGCATTCTCTTTCTAGGTCACCGGGAGTGAAGAGCTCCAAATCAAATCTATTATATAGGAGGTGTCTATGTATGAACAGGTTTGCTTCTTCTTTTGATGTAAAAACTAACAAAGAAACAGAAAGATTTCAAACATTGATAAAAATAAGGCAGAAAATTCCTGTTTTAATTATGAGAAGAGCACATAGTTCCTTTGATGTGGTTAAATTATGCCCAACTTTCTTCTGTGGTTTTAAAATCTGACAAAAAGAAATATCATCAGTAAAAATAATTCCTGCCAAAGATGCAATACAGATATTAATCAATTCCAGGACATACTTGAGTAGATTATGTCCAAAGTTCTCAGCATAAGTGAAAAAAAATTGAGTTTCATTTTTTTCCTCTAGACAGTTATTTTTCCAATAAACGACAGGCCAGACTACGCTATTTCTAAAGCACTGGTTTCCTATTATTTTGACTGAGAAAAATTAGTCTGGTGTAGTGGCAGAGTGTTAGACACATAAGACACAGATTTTTCTTTACTGATTTGGCTTAGCTATCAGCTGTATATCCCGGGATAAGTCATTTACATCTCTGGGTTGCCATTTCCTAAATCACTTTTTTTTTCGGCAGCGCTGTGTGGCATGCAGGATCTTAGTTCCCAACCAGGACCAAACCCATGCCCCCTGCATTAGTAGCAGAGTCCTGACCAAGGCTGCCGGACCACCAAGGAAGTCCCAGGTGTGAGTCTTCACACAGCTGTTTTGTCCAATATAGCAGCCACTAGTCACATGTGGCACAGAGAACCTGAAATGTGGCTAGTGTGAATTGAATGTGCTGTAAGTGTAGAATTCAGACTTAAATTGAAGACAGTGGGGAAAACCACTAGACTATGACCTAAATCAAATCCCTTATGATTATACAGTGGAAGTGAGAAATAGATTTAAGGGACTAGATCTGATAGACAGAGTGCCCGATGAACAATGGACAGAGGTTCATTAACATCGTATTGGAGACAGGGATCAAGACCATCCCCAAGAAAAAGAAATGGAAAAAAGCAAAATGGCTGTCTGAGGAGGCCTTACAAATAGCTGTGAAAAGAAGAGAAGTGAAAAGCTAAGGAGAAAAGGAAAGATATGCCCATCTGAATGCAGAGTTCCAAAGAATAGCAAGGAGAGATAACAAAGCCTTCCTCAGTGATCAGTGCAAAGAAATAGAGGAAAACAACAGAATGGGAAAGACTAGAGATCCCTTCAAGAAAATTAGAGATACCAAGGGAACATTTCATGCAAAGATGGGCTCGATAAAGGACAGAAATGGTATGGACCTAACAGAAGCAGAAGCTATTAAGAAGAGGTGGCAAGAATGCACAGAAGAACTGTACAAAAAAGATCTTCACAACCCAGATAATCACGATGGTGTGATCACTCACCTAGAGCCAGACATCCTGGAATGTGAAGTCAAGTGGGCCTTAGGAAGCACCACTATGAACAAAATTAGTGGAGTTGATGGAATTCCAGTTGAGCTATTTCAAATCCTGAAAGATGATGCTGTGAAAGGGCTGCACTCAATATGCCAGCAAATTTGGAAAACTCAGCAGTGGCCACAGGACTGGAAAAGGTCAGTTTTCATTCCAATCCCAAAGAAAGGCAATGCCAAAGAATGCTCAAACTACCGTACAATTGCACTCATCTCACACGCTAGTAAAGTAATGCTTAAAATTCTCCAAGCCAGTCTTCAGCAGTACATGAACCGTGAACTTCCAGAGGTTCAAGCTGGTTTTAGAAAAGGCAGAGGAACCAGAGATCAAATTGCCAACATCCGCTGGATCATGGAAGAAGCAAGAGAGTTCCAGAAAAACATCTATTTCTGCTTTATTGACTATGCCAAAGCCTTTGACTGTGTGGATCACAGTGAACTGTGGAAAATTCTTCAAGAGATAGGAATACCAGACCACCTGACCTGCCTCTTGAGAAACGTATATGCAGGTCAGGAAGCAACAGTTAGAACTGGACATGGAACAACAGACTGGTTCCAAATAGGAAAAGGAGTACGTCAAGGCTGTATATTGTCGCCCTGCTTATTTAACTTACATGCAGAGTACATCATGAGAAACGCTGGGCTGGAAGAAGCACAAGCTGGAATCAAGATTGCCAGGAGAAATATCAATAACCTCAGATAAGCAGATGACACCACTTTTATGGAAGAAAGTGAAGAACTAAAGAGCCTCTTGATGAAAGTGAAAGAGGAGAGTGAAAAAGTTGGCTTAAAGCTCTACATTCAGAAAATGAAGATAATGGCATCTGGTCCCATCACTTCATGGCAAATAGATGGGCAAACAGTGGCTGACTTTATTTTTGGGGGCTCCATAATCACTCCAGATGGTGATTGCAGCCATGAAATTAAAAGACGCTTGCTCCCTGGAAGGAAAGTTATGACCAACCTAAATAGGATATTAGAAAGCAGAGACATTACTTTGCCAACAAAGGTCCACCTAGTCAAGGCTATGTTTTTTCCAGTAGTCACGTATGGATGTGAGAATTGGACTATAAAGAAAGCTGAGTGCTGAAGAATTGATGCTTTTGAACTGTGGTGTTGGAGAAGACTCTTGAGAGTCCCTTGGACTGCAAGGAGATCCAACCAGTCCATCCTAAAGGAGATCAGTCCTGAGTGTTCATTGGAAGGACTGATGTTGAAGCTCAAACTCCAATATTTTTAGGCCACCTGATGTGAAGAGCTGACTCACTTGAAAAGACCCTGATGCTGGGAAAGACTGAAGGCAGGAGGAGAAGGGGATGACAGAGGATGAGATGGTTGGTTGGCATCTCAGACTCAATGGAGATGAGTTTGAGTAGACTCTGGGAGTTGGTGATCGACAGGGAGGCGTGCTGTGGTCCACAGGGTCACAAAGACTCAGATACGACTGAGCAATTGAACTGAACTGCACACTAAGTATAGAAAGGGACTTCAAAGACATGGTTAAGAAAAATGTAAAGTATCTCAATGTTTTATATTGCTTATATTTATAATGTTAGGTTAAATATTTGGAATATATTGGGTTAAATTACTTTATCAAAATTAGTTGCACCTATTTCTTTTTACTTTTTAAAATGTGGCTGCTAGAAAATTTTAAATTATTTATGTGGTGCATATTCTATTTCTACTGGCCAGTACTATTCTAGCATCTTCATTTCTAAGTTATAAATAAGATTTATGAGCTATTTAAACCAAGGAGGGGAGCCAGAATGGGTTCATTAGTGCTAGTTGTTTTGAGAAATATTCTAAAAAGGTAGACCATTCTGTCCTGTGACAAAATGTTTGTTCTTTCCTCTTCTTTGTTCTTGTGGATTTTACACAACCATGAAACAGAATGAAAAATTTTCCAAGTCGCCATCATTTCTCATTGGGATTCTTATAATGGCCCTCGAAGTCATCTCCCTGTCCATGACAGTGACAGCACATTGCCAATGTGCCTGGATCTCTCCTGTCTTTGAACTTGCCTTCCACTGAATAGAACTCTCCTCTTTCAGTCTGCATTCTCACTTGCTTCCACATTTTGTTCAGTGTTACCTTGAACCCCATCCCTACTCACCTCTGGCAATCCCCATCCCACACTGTGTTTTTTCATGGCACTTTCCATCTAGTGTTCTATATGCTTTATTTACTTATCTGTTACCACTCTGTTCCCCCAGCTAGAAGGAAAATTCCATTAAAGCAGGGATGTTGACACATAGAGGTGCCCCCCAAATTACTTACAATAATAAATGAATGAACTTGACTTTCCTCTTGGACCTGAATTCTCAGAGTTGAGGCAATTCAGAGGTATGGTCTGTTATTCATCTTGGCACAGGTTTATAATACTAAACCAGTGATGAAGTAACTTTGAGTCTGCTTAACTTAGCTGTACTGTACTTACTTACAACATGTAAAATCTGATTTCAGAGCAGAGAATTAGAAATCTGCCTTTGTATTGCTACTTCTCAGATATGCCCAGATCTTTACATTTTACTGGCTAGAAAAGCAGTGCCAAATTTTGTCATTGTCAGCCTCCTTTGTAATCTGAGTTACAAAACACCCCTAACCTCCAAATGGGACCTTCAACTTAAAAGGAAAATAAAAAAGTGAGTCACAAACACTTTTATTGTTCCTGAAATGATATTTATGCCAATGAAAGTCTTGACTGCTGTATAAAACATGCCTTCTGGGTGGGACTGGTGTCCACCACTTCCCTGAGGTTGAAAGTTCTAATTCAGTCCATGGTTCATCTTAGACTTTCAATGCCTTATCAAACTTCTTCTTGCCTCCCTTATGATCTCAGGAGAAATACTGTCCTTTGTTATTTGGGTTCTAAGTAGCCTGGACTTGCTTTTAATCAAAAGAGGCAAACTTCCATGCCCTGGAGCATCCTGAACTTGCAGCAATGGTTCCTGTTTCCCCTCTGACCATTGCCAGAGGATACACTGGCCTTTGCACTTTTGTATCTGCTGCCTCAGATTATCTTCTCATCTTTATTTCTCCAGACTTAGACCACCGACACAACTGAGCGACTGAACTGAACTGAACTGACTGAGACCATCCTAAGAGGCTGTCTATTTCCCTGTTTTAAACCTACCAACTGAGATATCCTATTCTTCTCCTCTCTCCTGTCTCTCCATGCTTTCTAAATAAGTTTCCCTTGAGTCATTTAAATCCCACCTCTTGGCTTTATCAGAACACAACTGAAGGTCCTTTATTTTCCTAGTTACTTTTCCTATCTCCATTTGTTATCTCATTTGCAGAGAGCACTGGCTTCTGTACTCTCCAGAGACATAGCTATTATGCTAACTAATACCTAACTAATGCTAACTAATACTGCTAACCAATACCTCTGCTCTTGAACTCTCTGTTTCTACTTCTGTCATAGAGTTTACGGAGAGTATCAGTTTACACCCTGCCTCGCCCACTAGATGAAGCAGTCTATGCAGATTTCCAGGCAAGAATACTGGAATAGGTTGCCATTTCCTTCCCCAGATCTTCCTGACCTGGAGATTAAACCCAGGTCTCCTGAACTGCAGGCAGACTCTTTTTTTTTTTTTCATTAAAAAAAAAATTATTTATTTTTTAATTGAAGGATAATTGCTTTACAGAATTTTGTTTTTGTCAAACATCAACATGAATCAGCCATAGTTATACATATGCCCCCTCCGTCTTGAACTTCCCTCCCAGCTTCCTTCCCAATCCCACCCTTCTAGGTTGATACAGAGCCCCTGTTTGAGTTCCTGCAGGCAGATTCTTTATCAATCGAACCACCAGAGAAGCCTTTTAAATACACACTCTTCCTCATTTACATTTCCCACAGATATCTCCAGCCTTCTGCACTCAAATGTGATCTCTAAATTCCTTCCACAGTTTATGATGTCCTGGAGAGCGTCTTTTATGCCTATATCTTGTGAATGAACGAATGTACTCATAAACATTCTGGACCCAGCATCTGGTCCCACTGAGTATGGATCATCAACCTTATATATGAATGGACTTACATATATGGTGCAACGTGGAAGGCACCAGGAAGATCTCCTTGCAAATCTCTGTTCCACTAACTACTTTATCCAGTTGCTTAGGATTCTGTGGTCAGTGTTTGATTCCTTAAGGTTAAGATATTGCCCTATTTTAACAAACACACAGTCTCCCAGAAGGCTTGAGACACTAAACTGTATTAACTATTATTAGCGTAAAGATTAGGAGTTTTAGTGTAACAGATCCTTCTCAAAAGAGAATGAGAGTAGGACCTGATGAGAATGAATGTGGGACAGATATGTGAGGGGAGGTGGATCCAAAGCATTGGCACCAGGTAGGGAAGTCCATGGAGAAGGCAATGGCAACCCACTCCAGTGTTCTTGCCTGGAGAATCCCAGGAACGGGGGAGCCTGGTGGGGTCGCATAGAGTCGGACACGACTGAAGCGACTTAGCAGCAGTAGCAGTAGCAGGGAAGCACAGTGACTTGGCAGGGAGAAAGCCAAGTTTTTTTTTCTTTCCTGTGTTTTCTAGGTTAGGCTTTCAGAATGTGGGCAGGAATCTGTTTATGACCTGGAGACCACAAGGTGTGCCATTCTAGGTTAGCAAGCCCCAAACCTAATCTTCTCACATCATCTAACTTTACCCACATAACCAGACATTCAAAAGTAAAAAAGGACCTCAGAGATCACTCCACTCCTCATTCCCTCATCATTTTAAAAGCTGAAAGGGGGTTAAGTAACTTGCCAGATTTGTCTGCTAACAAATCCAGACTAGGTCCATCTTTCCAGGAAGAATAATTAATTATGCTCATCAGAATTACCACACAGCCTCATCTAGAAAAACGGCACTCACTGATTTTCAGAAGTTGAAACAGGTTTTCCATTCAGTTAACTACCCGCCTGGTCTTAAATACATATTTACAAAAGTAACTCTCAGAATTAAAAATTGCAGTTAACATAGCAAACCACAACATTACCAAATAAACCACAAATTAAAGCGCATTTTAGCGCTTCTAGGATTGATGAGGGCATTTAACCTCAAAGACTACACTTTCTCGTTTGAGCCCTGGAATACAGGCTCGAGTTTTCAGCACGGGTTTCTTGGGATCTGCAGCCAGGCTCACCTTCTTCTCTCGCATGCCTAGACTCCTCCGAGGGACTTCTTGTGCAATGAGGAAACGCGAAGGTAACTACGGGCAGTTGGCTGAGTAGCACCAGGAGTGGAAACATAGTCCGGCAACTGTCAAACAAACTGAAACAAACAAAATAACCAACCAACCAAAAACACAGGTCAAAAGTGCCCCCAGCTCAGCAGTTTAAATTCCTATGGGAACGAGTCACCGACCTGTTGTGTTCAAAGTCATCGCGTGACTGCACCCCGCGCGCGGTTTCGGTCGCCAGGGTCCGACCCGCGCCCGGAAAGCGGCCCGGAGAGCTCCGGGGGACAAATGCCGCCTCCCCTCCATCCACCCGCCCACCATCCCTGTCCCCACCTCCCTAGCCCCCACCCTCTGGACTCTGAGGCCGGCTGAGCGGGCGCCTTTCGACCCTCTGCGTTGCAATCGGACCCGGTCCGCCGAGAAGGGCCCCTCCCAGCCACCCATTCCCGGCCGGGGCCGAGCTTCCGGGCCCTCGCACCTGCAGCTCCGGGCGCATGTTCCAGCAGCAGCCGGGCCGGAGTCCCGTGCTTCGGTCGTCCCTGTGGCCGCCAGACCCTCGGTCTCGGCGCCCCCCAAATCCGCGCCTTGCTCTCCGCAGGGCGGGAAGGGCCCCCTCGCTCGGGCCGAGGAAGAGCTTGGGGTCCGCGGAGGGGGCGCCCTGGCCGGCTCCAGCACTCTCAGTGCGAGTCCTGCCTGGATCCCGGGAGGCCGCAGAGTAGAGCGGTGAGAACCGGAGGAAGCAGCTACCTAGGAGCACCCTGCCGCGCTCCTCCCCATGGGGGCCGGCGCACCTGCGGCGGGCGGGCGGTTGACTGGCGTCTCCGGGAGCCGCGCCTCGCAGCTGCCGCCACCTCTTTCTGCGCTAAGCCCTGGGCGAGTCCGGCCGCCTGCAGCCAGTTCTGGCCCCGCCTTGGCGCGCGGGTGGCGGGTTTGGGACTGGTTTCTAGACCCCGCGTCCTCCGCCGACTCAGGGCAGCGTGAGTTCACCTCCCAGCGCTAAACAGAAACCACCTGCTGAACCCTCCCTCTGGCGCGTCCAGGGATTTTCGATTTGTGTTTCACTAGGCGACGAGCTCTATCTTAAGATCTTAGGTCTCAAAGGGTGGTCCGCGAAGGAGAACAAAATCTTTATCAGAGCATATGAAATGGGAAGTGACCTTAAAAATCAGTTGATTACATTGGATTTCAAATCGCGGCTCGCCATGTCTGGGCCGTCTCCAAGATCCTTTCAAGGGGTCTCCGTGGTCAAAACTATTTCCTTTATGGTACAAAGACATAATTTGCCTTTTTCGCTGTCGTTGCCTCCTGAATGTACAGCGGAAATTTCCAGAGGCCATTCGACGGGTAACGATGTCATCACCCAGCTAATAGAGTGCTTGCATGTGTTTTGTGTTTTCCATTATTTTCTATGGTAGTAGATTTAAGTATCAGCACGTACGTTTTTTATAGAGATTAATAAAATTTGCCTGTTCTTAGTTTTTTTTTTTTTCCTGTACTTTTATTAGCTAGCTTTAGTCATACTTGGCAGGATAGCTATAACCCCCTTTTTTTTTTTTTTTTTTTTTATAAATAGTCGTCTGAAATCTTGAGCCTATGCAGAAATATAGCCAAAAGTAAGTACACTTTGTTGATTTGAAATAATATGAAAATTTCTCAGTTTAACAGATAATATGATAAATATCAGGGCTTCCCTGGTAGCTCAGCTGATAAAGAATCCACCTGCAATTCAGGAGATCCCAGTTCGATTCCTGGGTCAGGAAGATTCCCTGGAGAAGGGATGGGCCACCCTCTCCAGTATTTTGGGCTTCCCTGGTGGCTCAAACAGTAAAGAATCCACCTGCAATGGGGGAGACCTGGATTTGATCCCTGGGTTGGGAAGATCCCCTGGAGGAGGGCATGGCAATCCACTGCAGTATTCTTGCCTGGAGAATCCCATGGACAGAGGAGCCTGGTGAGCTACAGACCATGGGATCTCAAAGAGTGGGATACCACCGACTGACTAAGCACAGCACAGCATAGTATATATCATTAGATATAATTCATGTAAGTAAGAGCTCTTTGGAGATCCTTAATAATGTTAAAAAATGTGAAGAGGTCCTGAGACCAAAGAGTTTGAGAATTACCACCTCAAGTGATGAAGGCAGCAGGTGGACAGAGCACATAGTGGGAGTTCACACACTGCCTTGTCCAAACAACACTGGTAACAACTCTTTGGAACATTACTTAAGGTTCCATGCTTTGGCCAAAGTGGCTCAACATTTGGTAGAAGCCAGAAGAAATGTTTTTCCCCCTTTCTAATCGTTGATTAATTCAATTTCCACCAAATTTTATTTTTTCCTGCAAAGGTAATTGCCTACTTTATTCTGAATATTTAGAATCAACTGAATTCTTGCTGTTTTCTGCAGAAATTTTGTCTTCACTGATTCCTTCTCAGTGCAGTTCAGATCAGTCACTCAGTCGTGTTCGACTCTTTGTGACCTCATGGACTGCAGCACGCCAGGCCTCCCTGTCCATCACCAACTCCCAGAGTTTACTCAAACTCATGTCCATTGAGTTGGTGATGCCATCCAGTCATCTCATCCTCTGGTGTCCCCTTCTCCTGCCTTCAATCTTTCTCAGCATCAGAGTCTTTTCAAATGAGTCAGCTCTTCGTATCAGATGGCCAAATATTGGAATCTGAGCTTCAACATCAGTCCTTCAAATGAACACTCAGGACTGATCTCCTTTAGGATGGACTGGTTGGATCTTCTTGCAGTCCAAGGGACTCTCAAGAGTCTTCTCCAATACCACAGTTCAAAAGCATCAATTCTTTGGCGTTCAGCTTTCTTTATAGTCCAACTCTCACATCCATGCATGACTACTGGAAAAACCATAGCTTTGACTAGATGGACCTTTGTTGGCAAAGTAGTGTCTCTGCTTTTTAATATGCTGTCTAAGTTGGTCATAACTTTCCTTCCAAGGAGTAAGTGTCTTTTTATTTCATGGCTACAGTCAACATCTGCAGTGATTTTGGAGCCCCCCCTCCAAATAAAGTCAGCCTCTGTTTCCACTGATTCCTTCTAGACAGTGCTTTTTCTTTTTCGTTCTCCCAGTCTTTCCTCGATTTCCATTTGTCCACCTTGTTCTTTAAACTGTTTCTATAATAGATATCTCCTCAATCCTTTTATTGTTCTTAAGCAATTTTGATTACACTGTGAAGAGGCTAGAAATGATTTCTTGTAGTTTACGTCTTAAACAGGGAACATCTCTACTGGAACACTCATTCTTCTATTTATTCATTCATTTAGCCCTGAGGATACAGAGAGAAACACCACAGTCTCTGTTCTGGGGGAGAATTTAATCTAAGCTATATCTAAGAATGTGGGCTGAGTAAAGTTCTTATCAAAGGAAAGAACAGACTTACTCATCTTTAGCCTCCAGAGAACCTGACAGAGTTCTTTTATGTTCATGCTCAGTACATTTTTATTTTGAATTTTTAAAATACTATTTCATTTTCTATTTTATTTTATGTTTTGGCTGTGCCCTGTGGCTTGTGGGGTCTTAGTTCTCTGACCAAGAATCGAACCCAGGCCCTCAGCTGTGAAAGCATGGAGCCCTAAACACTGGAATACCATGGAATTCCTTCAATACACTTTTTTTGGAGGGATGAAAGTAATTTGTTTTCAGGTAGAAAAAGTGCATTACACTGTATTTGGAGATACAAATAGTCATTGTATCTGGACCAAAACAAATGTGGCTTTGTGTTCACATCAAATATCAGAGTTTATAGTCTAAGAGGGGAGTCAGATACAGAAATAAAATTCTGTTTCTCAGTGGTGAATGACAGCCCTGCACATTTCCCTGTGATCATATTGGCTTCCGGAGAATATCACAGCACTTGGCAGTATGAACACAGACTTCAACCACTGTGGAGCTGCAAGGTATTTTGAAATTAGGTAGCAAAGAGAGAAAATAGTAACAACATTGTTTAAGATTGTTGATTTCTTCTGCTATTTCTTTGCTCTATTTATTTCTTATTTTGTGCCACTTGCTTTTTTAAAGTCAGTATTCTTATGCTTTTTCTCCCATAACATTTTAAGTGCTTTTTTTCTGGTCATTTGCAGAACTGGGCTAAACATTATGATTCTCTCTTTACAGAGAATACTGAAGCATGAAGTTTGAAGGGTCTTAGAGAGTCATTGACCAAGTGGTAGCCCAGCTCTTGACTCTTCCCAGTGCCTTTTATTATCAAGCAGTGAAGGGCAAGAGGTAAGAATTGTTTAATTTCAAAAGAAAGAAAAAAAGTAGAGCAATGAGATTAATGGACTTGGATTAATGTGATAAAACATCTCTGAGTTTGAGCACATACCCATCCGCTTACCTGTGTCAACTCAAGAATGAAATGGAAACTCGCTGTATTGTGTGGGCATGAGGATTGACTCAAAGACTGTGACAGGAAGTGTTAAGGCTGCAGCCTCAAAGCTCTGCAATGTTAGGGTCACATCCACATTATAAGGCACAATGATAGCTGTGTCACTAGACTACTTGGAGCAGAAGAAATGACTTTGTGGAACTTAGGTGTTGGTGACATTTTAGCCTTGGTATTTCATCATCAGATTTTTCCTGTTTTAATTTATCCCAGTAAAATCAGTAGGTGGAAGATAAAAGACTCCTACGCTTCAAGGCTGATTATATATCTGTATGCAAGTATTTTCAGATTCAACAGATAGTCAGAAGGGTTAAAGACTTTGTTTTAAACATTTACTTAAAGCTCTCTAAAGCTTTTGACTAGAGCTCCCATTTAATTCTATCATTTAAGAATAATGACTGTTAATAACAAGATAAAATAAAAAACAGTATGAGAGGTTATCTGGCTTCCTGATCACTTGATTTTGTGTCGTGCTGTGGGTGGTAACAGGAACCACATCATGGTAAAAAACCAGCAATCCTTAGAGTCCGAATGGAGCACATAGGAAACTTGAATCAGTATGGTTCTGAGATGCTCTCTGGGGCCTGTGACACGGTCAGAAAACTTTCACTCTTTGTTTAGACCTTGGCGTTTTTACAGCTATTTCTTTCCCTCATTGGACTCATTTTATCATCATAATCTTATTCTCTGATTGCTGCACAGTTTTTTTGACCTTTTTTTTTTTTTTTGTAAATCCATGTTCAGGTAATCATAGTGTTCTAACCAAACAGATTTTTTTTCATACACAAGTTTATTTGGCATCAGTTTCAAAACCATACTGTCATGCACAATGTCTGAAGAGAGAGTTTAGACAAATCACATACTTTTAGCTATGCAACTGACCGTGTTTAAGAATCATTCATTTATTCTGCATCAAAGAAGGATAATAATGAAGTATTGATGATGCTGGTACTGATTAAAGGCACAACATTGTATAGAAGACCTGTTAGGAAATCCACAACTTAGGATGCTGTTTATCCTTCATTGGTGTAGAATTCTCCTTTGTTATTTTATGTACCACCCTGGCTTCAAGCTCTCAAAATGAGAGTTCTCAATGACTAAGTTTTGACATATACATTGAGGGTTTTAAAACACTGTTTATTTTACTGATGCACACTAATAGCTTTAGTAGAGTTTATGGGTCTCCTTTGCTTCCTTGGTGGCTTAGCAGTAAAGAATCCACCTGCTAATGCAGGAGGTGCAGGTTCGATCCCTGAGTTGGGAAGATCCCCTGGTAGAGGAGATGGCAACCTACTCCAGTATTCTTGCTTGGGAAATCCCATGGACAGAAGGGCCTGACAGGCTACAGGCCATGAAATCACAAAGAGTCGGACATGACTTGGTTATTAAACAATAACAATAACAAAAATAGGTCTCCTTTACCCACCCTTGGCACTGCCATTCTGATATCAACTTGAGAGCCAGAAGCAAAGTTTACCAGTTTTTGTACTTTGTAAGGCACATGGCAGGATCTCCTGACCATGAAGTGAATAAAAGGGTAAGTTCTATTCCTAGGTCTGTTTCTCTCTAGCTTTGAACAGATCATTTCTCATCACTCTCTCTACCTCTTGAGACACTGAGGTGGTGGTGATTTAGTTGCTAAGTCATGTCCGACTCTTGCAACACCATGGACTATAACCTGCCAGGCTCCTTTGTCCATGGGATTTACCAGGCAAACATACTGGAGGGGATTGTCATTTCGTTCTCCAGGGGATTGTCTCAGTCCTGGGATCAAACCCAGGTCTCCTGCATTGCAGGTGTATTCTTTACCAATTGAGCCACCAAGGAAGCCCTGAGACATTGAGGGTTTGGTCTGAATGAATTCTGACTCCTTTCTGTGCTAAAATGTTATGTGTCTTAGGTTATTCTTAATGATAAAAGTGTAAAGTGAAAGTGCAAGTGAAAGTTTTGGTCACTCAGTTGTGTCTGACTCTGCGACCCCACGGACTGTAGCCTGCCAGGCTCATCTGTCCATGGGGATTCTCCAGGCAAGAACATGGGAGTGAGTTGTCATTTCCTACTCCAGGGGATCTTCCCATGCCAGGGATCTGCATTGCAGGCAGATTCTTTACCATCTGAGCCACCTATAGAGGGCTCTATTTAAGTAATTTTCTAATTTTATTTTCTATCTGGATAGTCTTGGATTATTTGTTTTCGTGTAATTTATTAAAAGGAAATCATTACATCAAAATATAAAACTTGAGGGGAACTCACTGGCGGTCCAGTGGTTAAGACTCTGTATTTCCAATGCAGGAGGTACAGGTTCCATCCTTGGTGGGGGAAGTAAGATTCCCCCATGCCTTGTAGTGGAGCCAAAAATAATTATATTTACATATATTTGGAATTTACCTATATATACAAATTATCTATTTTATTATTTGTTTGCCTTTAATTATAAAAATTGGAAGTAAATATAACTTTCTATGTGGCAAAAGAGATTTTAAAACGTTTTGAAAAATTTACTTTCTTTGGCTTCTCTGATAATTTGATTTATACTTTTCATTCTTGTGCTAACAGGTGACACTGACACAGAATCTTTTCCCTATTATCAGGACTCCTATTTTATTTCTTTCCAACTTTGATGTCTTTTTCTTGGATTTGTATTGGTTGAATTTATACCTTTTTTTTTTTTGATTCTACTACCGTTTTCCCTGTTTTAGCTCTCCCAGTGCCTCAATATTTTTTTTTCATTTTCTCTTTTATCCTCTCAATTTAGAATTTAAAAGCAGGGGGGCACATTGATCTTTCTTCTCTACGGAGAATAATGTTTTCTCTTTCTTTTGTACCTACTCTGAAATTATCTATATAGTGTTAGACACTCAATATTTATTGAGTGAATTAAATTCTTAAGAATTTATTAGTTTTTCAACAGAAAAACAGAAACTCAAGCTCATAGATGCAGGGAACAGAGTAGGTAGCTAGAGGTGGGGCATGGGGAGTGGGAGAAATGGGTGAAGAGGGTCAAAAGATGCAAACTTCCGGTTCTAAAATAAATAAGTAATGGGGATGTAATGTACAGCATGGCGACTATAGTTAATAATACTGTATTGCATGTTTGAAAGTTGCTGAGTAGATCTTAAAAGTCCTTATAAGAAAATTTAAAAAAAATATGTATGGTGATGGATGCTAATGAAATTTGTAATGGTAATCATTTCGCTATAGTATATACAAATATTGAATCATTATGTGTATGAAGTGAAGTGAAGTGAAATCGCTCAGTTGTGTCCAACTCTTTGCAACCCCATGGACTGTAGCCTACCAGGCTCCTCTGTCCGTGGGATTTTCCAGGCAATAGTACTGGAGTGGATTGCCATTTCCTCTCCAGGGGATCTTCCCAACCCAGGGACCGAACCTGGGTCTCATACTTGAAACTAATGTAATGTTGCATGTCGATTATGTGCTTCCTAGGTGGTGCTAGTAAACTAATATAATGTAGTATGTCAACTATACTTCAATTTAAAAAATTTTTAATAATTTTTAAGTTTTTATTGCCATATGGTTTTATTGTTCTGTTTTGTTTATATATTCCTTTTTTCCCATTTCCTGATTCAATGTTCTTTCCCTTTCCTTTCATTCCCTCTTATTTCTTCTGTTATTTTGGAAACTTTTATTTTTCTTATGATTTTCAACTCTCTTATCTTCTTTCCCTACCTAAGGAACCTCTGTAATTTTCTTGGGTTGAACTACATGAAATTGCCACTGTTGTAAGTAAAAAAAAAAAAAAAAAGTTTGACTATCAGCCATTTCATATGGTTGTCTAGCACAGTGGTTGGCAGATGCTCAATTCATATCTGCTGAATTAATTAAGAAATAAATTTTCCTTTTCATTGGTTTTTCTGAGGGCCTGGATAACATTAAGCAGAGAATGTTTTACCAGTTGTGGATTCAGAAGTTTTTAGTCATCAATAATCTTACTGATTTGCTCACTACCTGGTTTTATTAGTTCTTTTCATTAATGTGTGAAAGATAAATCTGAGGATATGCTTGTGAGCAAGCATGTGGTTACATACATAATGTTATTATACACATGAGTGTTAGTAAACATAAATTTCTGGAGCATATGTCTTTTTGTGAGCTTTTTTGGACATCTATGTGTTTAGGGTCTTAGAATAGACCCTGATAATGGGAAAGATTGAAGGCAGAAGGAGAAGAGGGCAACAGAGGATGAAATGGTTGGATGGCATCACTGATGCAATGAATATGAACTTAGGTAAACTCTGGGAGAGAGTGAAGGACAGGGAAGCCTGGGGTGCTGCAGTCCATGGGGTCACGGAAAGTTGGACATGACTTGGCGACTGAACAACGACAATGTGATTAGCAACTCAAAAGGTGAAATATCTTAAAAGAGAAGTAGCAGAAATTGAGAGGAAGGTTAGATTTCTTTTATACATATATGTAATTTTATTTATTTTGGTTGTGCTGGGTCTTCATTGCTATGAGGGTTTTTCTCTAGTTGCGGTAAATGGCAGCTACTCTCTAGGGCTTCTTATTACAGTAGCTTTTTTTGTTGTGAGCACAGGCTCTAGGGAGAGCGGGCTTCAGTAGTTGCGGCACGTGGGCTCAGTTGTTATGGCTCACAGGTTCTAACAGGCTCAATTGTTGTGGCCTACGGGTTTAGTCTACAGCATGGGGAATCTTCCCAGACCAGAGATTGAACCCGTGTCTCCTACATTGGCCGGTGGATTGTTTACCGGTGAGCTATCAGGGAAGTCTTAAGATTTCTTAAAATACTGTTTCAGTCTCATTAGCAGTAACATGAAATATCTGTTATTCCTAAAACATTCACCTCTAATGTTCTACAACCCTCAATAAGCCTTTGAGAATTTAGGCACACTGAAATAACTGCTGAGCCTTGAAGAGTAGACATTAAATAAGGAAATATTTTAGGCTTCCTAAGCTGTGATGACTAGAATGGCTGACCTTATTCATGAAGATTTTTAGTTTAAGATGCTTTTAATATTTAACATGTTAACTCATAAGCCCATCTTTTCTAAAATCCTTGTTTCATGCACTGGCAAACAGGTGCAGATATTTTAAGAAATTTATCTGAGGAAATTTACCAAGTGAATCAGGGGGAGCACTGAAACTAGGATTTCTGGTTTCTACCCAATAGGATTTCCACTTCACTCCATTGTCATTAGAATTCACTTCATCATTCAGTAATTTGTTTATGATTCACACCCTATGAATCATGAAGTTTCTTTTCTTTTCTTTTAGTCATGAAAAGGTGAAATTCAAGATGTCTCTGACATGTGATACCAGCATCTCATTCAATGAAGACCATACTTTTTCTTTCTTTTTTTCTTTTAAAATAAATTTCCAGTTAATAGCAAAGCAATATGTGCTGCTGCTGAGTTGCTTGTTGTATCTGACTCTTTGTGACCCCATGGACTTTAGCCCTCTAGGCTCTTCTGTCCATAGGATTCTCCAGGCAAGAATACTGGAGTGGGTTGCCATGCTGTCCTCCAGGGGATCTTCCTGACCCAGGAATCAAACCTTCGTCTCTTATGTCTCCTGCATTGGCAAGCAGGTTCTTTACCACTAGCACCACCTGGGAAGCCCTCTTTGTAAAACATCCAAACGATATAAAAGGTAATTAGTAAAAAGACAACTGTACCGAAAGAAAACTGTTAAAAGTTAGTTTCCACATAGCCCAATCCTTTTTGAGTGAACTCTGAAGAAACTGTTTAAAAGCTTATGTCATAGGAAATTTTGTTAAGTGATGACTCCTTGGACACATTTAATATTGCAATTATTTTCTTTGTACAGACTCTGTTATAATGTGTAATGTCTTAAAAATGTGTTTAAGAGTTGTCTCTCTTACATCTATTTCCAAAATAAACTCCAGATGGCTTTAAGAATTAAAAAAAAAAAATGACCCCACAAAAGAGTTAGAAGACAAGACAGGTGGAGAATATCTTCTCCTAGAGTGAAGAACTCTCTGATAATAAAAGCAAAGGAAAAATGATAAAGAACAAGATTGATACATTTGACCTCATAAAATTTAACATTTTTAGACCTTATAAGACACCATTAAAGTTAAAAGAAGAAATCTGAATAGCAATAAATAAATCTACTAATAATGTAAGAGATGAAAAGTAAATTTTTGTTAGTTACATTCAGTACTGAGAAGGGTATAAAAAGGCTGTGTCTGTTCACTATTGGAATAATCATTTTAGACAGCAATTTAGTTATTTGCTTCATTAAGATTGAATTCTTAATTCAATCTTATTTCTACTCTTAAACATCATGGAGATTCTATTCTTAAACATCATGAGAGATTATTGCCTTGGCTATTTTCATGAACCTAATCATTGCACTTTTGCATTACTGGTTTGTAAAGGTAATATCTTATGGATTATCCATCTAATTGTAGATCTAATATCTCCTCAATTACTTCTATATTTTACCTATTTATAATTTTCTAGATATACCACTAATAAGCTTAATAGTGTCCTGATTTACTCATAAAAGTAAAAAAATTGACAAGTTGACTGCAACAAAGTGAACTGGTTCCTCCTGCCTCCACTTTTCAAAAAACTTAAGTAAAAGTTCAAAAAACTTTTACTATTTTCTATTACAAAAGCAACATTTATGTTTATGGTAGAAAATTTTAGGTGATGAGGACAGGGGACAAAGTTGCCTCATTCTACATCCAAGTATACCACTTGGAGGACATCGTTCTAGACCTTTTTCTAGCCATAAATATATGTATGTAGTATGATGGTGGTGGTTTAGTTGCCAAGTCATCTCCAACTCTTTTGATCCCATGGACTGCAGCCCACCAGACTCCACTGTCTATGAAATTTCCAAGGCAAGAATATTAGAGTGGGTTGCCATTTCCTTCTCTGGGGTATCTTCACAACCCAGGGGATCTTCTTCGAACCTGCTTCTCTTGCCTTGCAGGATTCTTTTACACTGAGCCACCAGGGAGGCCCATGTATATGGTATAACATATTGTCAAGTTAACCTTTGGAAAGCTTATAAATGTGTATGCCCACCTACATATAGTGGGAAATGACAAACGAGATCATTTCCCCTTGTCAATGTGTATATTAATATGTAAAAAATGATTTTAAGTGGTTTAAAAAATAACCTTTTTGTTTTAATTAAGTTTTTAAAAAATAATCAGTGAATATTTATAGGTCTTCTTTAGTTCCCCATTAATATTTTTTGCTGGCTTGTATTTTAGCTGAGTGTAATCCCAGGATTGTTGGAACTGTTTTGTTTTAGTTGGGCCTGGTCTATTCTTGGAATTTCTACAGAGCAATAAATGATCATCTATCTATGATTTTTTCTGCATGCAAATTATAATAATATAATTTATAGAAGTTGCTCAAATCATTTCACCTTAGCATTTAAGGTCATATTAAATATCTTTACCTTAAAAAAACATACGTCCTTAATAATATCTCTTTAGACACTCGAGTATGGATGTGAGAGTTGGACTATAAAGAAAGCTGAGGGCTGAAGAATTGATGCTTTTGAACTGTGGTGTTGGAGAAGACTCTTGAGAGTCCCTTGGACTGCAAGGAGATCCAACCAGTCCATCCTAAAGGAGATCAGTCCTGGGTGTTCATTGGAAGGACTGATATTGAAGCTGAAACTCCAATACTTTGGCCAACTGATGCAAAGAGCTGACTCATTGGAAAAGACCCTGACACTGGGAAAGATTGAGGGCAGGAGGAGAAGGGGCGACAGAGGATGAGATGATTGGATGGCATCATCGACTCGATGGACGTGGGTTTGGGTGGACTCCGGTGATGGACAGGGAGGCCTGGCGTGCTGCGGTTCGTGGGGTCACAAAGAGTCGGACACGACTGAGTGACTGAACTTAACTGAGACACTCAAGGGGATACAAAGGTGAATAGTAATATAAACAACATTTTTCAATAATGAGATATTCACATAACATTTATCATTTTAACCATGTTAAAATGCACAATTCCTTGGGTTTTAGTATAATCACAATAGTGTGCAGCCATCACCACCATCTAATTCTAGAACATTTTCATCACTCAAAAGAGAAGCCTTATACCTCAACTTAATCAATCCCTCTCCTTTCCCCCTTATCCTCTGCTGGCAACCGCTAATCTACTTCTGTCTCTATGGGTTTGCTTATTCTGGATATTTCATATAAATGGAACCATACAATATTATATGGTCATTTGTGACTGACTTCTTTCATTTAGCATGTTTTCAAGATTCATCTCTGTTGTAGTTTGCATCAATACTGCATTCACTTTTATGGCTGAATATTCCATTGTGTGAATATACCACATATTATTTATTCATCAATTGACGGAATTTGGGCTACTTCCAATTTTGACTCAAAAAATAATGCTACTAGAAACATTCATTTACTGTATAAGTTTTTACATGAACATATGTGAACAAAATTCTCTTGGATTTACACCTAGAAATGGAATTGCTAAGTCATATGGTAACCCTTCTCGGAGAAGGCGATGGCACCCCACTCCAGTACTCTTGCCTGGAAAATCCCATGGACGGAGGAGCCTGGTAGGCTGCAGTCCATGGGGTCGATAAGAGTCGGACACGACTGAGCAACTTCACTTTCACTTTTCACTTTCATGCATTGGAGAAGGAAATGGCAACCCACTCCAGTGTTCTTGCCTGGAGAATCCCAGGGACAGCGGAGCCTGGTGGGCTGCTGTCTATGGGGTCTCACAGAGTCGGACATGACTGAAGTGACTTAGCAGCATGGTAACCCTACATTTCAATTTTTAAAAATATATAACATTTCTGAAGACTTAATATGTGTGTGGCACTTAGCTAAGCAGTTGACTTGCATTTTCTCATTGAATCCTCACAACTTTCTGTGGTTGGTCCAGTTATTATGTCCATTTTACAGATGAGGGCACTACAACCCAAAGATGTTAAAAAGCTTGCTCAAATATCCAGAGCTAGTTGAGACAGATCCAGGATTTGAACCATGGCAGTCTGGTTATAGACTCTGAACTCTTTGCTACTATTGCCTTGACACATATGATTCAAAAAGGGCAAAAGATAGCTCACAAGTAATAAAACAAGATGAAATGAAGAAGTCTAAGTGCCATGTAATGGGTTAAGAGGATTGGAGGTGGAGAGTAGATTTGGGAAAGGCTCATTAGAAATGAGCCTTAATTTATAGGAACAAGTTCAAGAGAGGAGCTTGGGTGAAAGCCAACTAGGTGAAAGGACTATTACAGGAATGGCAAGTTAGTTTTATATCAAGTGCCAATTCCAGTTCATTGGTAGTGACTATCTGTAGCTCTGTGTGGAGATACTCTGGGCCAGCTCAGTGGGAAAGAGAATGATGAGTAATTAGCAAACTCTGCCATGGGCAAGGGAGGGGAGATTTGAAGACCTTGTGATACGAATTTTCATCCCGGGACTATTACACTCTGAAGATGAGAAATTGTGGGTCATGTTCTGAAAACAATGACTATATGATTTTGACCAGATCATAAGGTATGTGTAGGAAAGTTGAGACTGAAACAAGATTGGAAATTTGTGATGAGGCCAGATTGAGCAGCATTTTAGATGACAGACTGATGAGTTTATACTTAATTAAGTAGATAGTGAGGAGTCATTGAAGATTTTTGAACAGGGGAATACTGGCATAGGAATCCTACTATAAAAAGATTAATCATACGGTGACATACAGAATGAACTGACACGGAGAAAGATCAGAAACAAGGAGACCAGTTAGGGTGATGTTAAAAAAATTTAGTAGATGGTGATAAAGTCATGTTAAAACAGGGAATTACCATCCTTTCTCACTAATTCCTTGAAGATTAGAATGTAGGTGTGAGGAAACGAACACTCTAGTATTCTGCTAGTGATACATTAGTTCAGTTTTTCTGGAGGACATTTTGGCAGTGTGTATAAAAAGCCTTAAAAATGGTTTATTCTTTTTAATGCAGTATCTAGAAATTTGTGCCAAGGAAGTAATTCCGAACATATGCAGAGATGTAACTCCAAAAGTGTTCATTGCATTGCCATTAAAAAAAAAAAAATGTAGCCCAGAAACTGGCTGTGTAGTTTCTCTTCATGTCACCAGCCCACCTGAGTCACGACTTGGCATTTAATTCACTGTGGAGAGCTCCCTGCATGAAAATCATTTAGTTAGTAATGGTGAGTTTGCTAAAGATTATGTAGGGGAGATGGAAAAAAAGACTTTAAAAATAGATTGACAAACATCCAGTAAACTTGATAAATGCTCCTTAGGTATCTCTGCTTTCTCCACAGTGCTGAGCAGGGATCCCTTCCCCATCTAGCACTTAGACCTGCTGCTTCTCTTCTTCTCACTTTTACTGTTCTGAGTTACTTTTTCTGTTTGACTTTGGGAATCAAAGTCTATTCTGAGCAGGCCTCTTCTCTGGAAAGCTGGTTTCTATTAGGAAAAAAAAAGTGTCCCTAACTATTTCTTCCCCCCATTCTTCCCTGGAATACACTGCTATATTTAAAATGGATAGCCAACAAGGTCCTACTGTGTAGCACAGGGAACTGTGCTCAATGTTATGTGGCAGCCTGGATGGGAGCGCAGTGTGGAGGAGAATGGATACATGTACATGTATGGCTGAGTCCCTTTGCTGTCCACCTGAAATTATCACAAATTGTTAATCGGCTATGCTCCAATGTAAAATTAAAACTTTAAAAAAAGTGAAGAAAAAAGTGTTGAATATTTATGGAGGATATAAAAATTATTTATGAATTATACAAAACTTTGGGGAAATACATGTTTCAAAATAAAAGGGACTTGTTGAATAAATTATGGCACAATTTGTTACTACTTAACAAAAAACAAAATTTTCTCTCCTCTATCCTTTTATAGAAGTTTATAGCTAAGAGTATATTTGGAAAGTGATGGATTATAGATTTTCATTGCGTTAGTGTTTACAGGGGTTTGGGTTGATTCCTTTTCATTCCTTTGAAGGCAGAGTTGTTACATAGTTTTCTGTTTTGGATGGTTGTTTCACAGTTTTTATAAGTATATACTCTCTAAATTCAGGAGAAGGAAATGGCAACCCACTCCAGTATTCTTGCCTGGAAAATCCCGTGGACAGAGGAGCCTCGAGGGCTACCGTCCATAGGGTCGCAAAGAGTCCGACATGACTGAGCAAAAAAAACAAAAAACAAAAAAAACCACTTATTGAGCACTCTTTGGAAACATTTTCTCCCTAGGTGACTGTATTTATTTTTATGGTTTTAAACATTACTTTTGTGCTGACAACTCCCAGATTTATACATCTAGCACAAATATTTCCTTTGTATTCCAAACACATATTATCTCACTCCAAACTAATATATCTATCTTTGGTATCTCTACTTGCTGTCTCATGGACAGCTTAGAGTTACCGTGTTAATCCTGGTGCTCCCTGATCCTGGTCTTCCTAAACATGGAAAATGGTAGTACCACCTGAAAAGTTACTTAAGTCTGAAGCTTAAATTCTGACTTAAGTCAGGCAATCTTAATTCCTCATTCTTTCCTACCCTGTATCTAATTTATTTGCAAGTTCTTTGAGTACTGCCTCCAAAAGAAAGCTATCAATCTCTCTCTCTCTTTATTTGCCCCCGGTCTTGGTTGCAGAATACAGGATCTAGTTCGTTGACCGGGAATCAAACCCAGGCTTCCTGCACTGGAACTGTGGACTCAATTACTGGACCGCAAGGGAAGTCCTGGCATCAACAGCTTTTTGATTATTACTACCCACACACCAGAAGTTTCCATGCAGAGAGCACATGATGTGTAAAGGCACAGAGACCCAGGAGGACTGGATTATCTGAGGAAACCACAAGTGCATCAGGCTGCTAAGTCCATGTGGTTTTAAGGAGATGAGGCTGGAAAGGAGGTCCCTGGGGAAGCAGGAGAGGATGGGATTCACAGCAAAGGCAGCAGGCAGGTTTGCGTGAGGACCTCAGCAGGGAACTGGAATAAATACTCAGGCCACTGGAATCAAGATTGCCAGGAGAAATATCAATGACCTCAGATATACAGATGACACCACCCTTATGGCAGAAAGTGAAGAGGAACTACAAAGCCTCTTGATGGAAGTGAAAGAGGAGAGTGAAAAAGTTGGCTTAAAGCTCAACATTCAGAAAACGAAGATCATGGCATCCGGTCCCATCACTTCATGGGAAATAGATGGGGAAACAGTGGAAACAGTGGCTGACTTTATTTTCTTGGGCTCCAAAATCACTGCAGTTGGTGACTGCAGCCGTGAAATTAAAAGACACTTACTCCGTGGAAGGAAAGTTATGACCAACCTAGATAGCATATTGAAAAGCAGAGACATTACTTTGCCAACAAGGGTCCATCTAGTCAAGGCTATGGTTTTTCCAGTGGTCATGTATGGATGTGAGTGTTGGACTGTGAAGAAGGCTGAGCGCCAAAGAATTGATGCTTTTGAACTGTGGTGTTGGAGAAGACTCTTGAGAGTCCCTTGGACTGCAAGGAGATCCAACCAGTCCATTCTGAAGGAGATCAGCCCTGGGATTTCTTTGGGAGGAATGATGGTAAAGCTGAAACTCCAGTACTTTGGCCACCTCATGTAAAGAGTTGACTCATTGGAAAAGACTCTGATGCTGGGAGGGATTGGGGGGCGGGAGGAGAAGGGGACGACAGAGGATGAGATGGCTGGATGGCATCACTGACTCGTTGGACGTGAGTCTGGGTGAACTCCGGGAGTTGGTGATGGACAGGGAGGCCTGGCGTGCTGCGATTCATGGGGTCGCGAAGAGTCGGACACGACTAAGTGACTGAACTGAACTGAACTGAACTGAGTAAAGAAAAAAAAATGATACCTGAACAAGGCAACATAAGCCACAGTATTTTTAATAAACAGATGTTACAAAACTGTTTCCATTTCATCTGGAAGGGTAGGTATTTCTAAATGTACAATATCAAAGGAATTACTATTAATTAGAAAAGTAAAAATAATATAAGCATAAATATTTCTTCTGAGTCATGAGTGAATGGATTTAATCTCAAAGTCAGAGATAGTTTTGCACTGGCAGGTTTTTATATGTATATCCAATACATATACTTGCTTTCTTCTCTATGTTAAAAATTTGAAATATACCATAAAATTCACCTTTTTAACATGTAAAATTCAATGTTTAGCACTGACTTCTGATTCTCTTTCTTTATACTCCTTGAGAATCTTCTTTCTATCCCTATGGATAGTTCTATTCAAAATAGTTCATATACATGAAATCATACCATATATAGTCCTTCTGTGACTAACTTCTTTTCACTTAGCATAATGCTTTCAAAGTTCATCCATATTGTAGCATGAATCAGTAATTCATCCCTTTATATAGCCATATAATATTTCATTGTGTGGATATACCACATTTTATCTATCCATTCATCACTTGATGGGCATTTGGGGTATTTCCACTCTTCGACTATTATGAATAATGTTGCAATGAACATTTGTTTACAAGTTTTTTTTTCTTATTGGAACTGTTTTTCACAGTGAGGGTTTTTTCCCCCAGACCCTGAATTTCTTTGAAATCTACATTGATCAAAACACATGTTTGAGAACATTTCTTCTGAGGTCCATTCTCTGATGAAAAAGATCAGTTCCAACTGGGGAAAGTTACCTGAACTCATCTTGGGTCAAAGGAAAAAAGTTATTTATGCTTATAACAAAAAAGTTATTTATGTTTTTATCTTGTTTTTCATATGATGTGAAATGCCATAAAGTCAAATGAGCTGCATAAAACGTTTTCACTTTTTTTAGGAGAAAGGAGAAATGTGGAAACTTTCTTCATTTTTTTCTTCACTCCTCTATGTCCAAAATGGAAGGCAGTTGACACTGTAGTGTCCATCATATCTTCTGAATGAAAAACCACTTACGCCACTTTTCTTCCAGCCCTAGCAGCAAGTAAAACCAAGTCTCAAGGGCTACACATGCTTGTGCTCAGTTGTGTCCGACTCTTTGTGACCCCATGAACTATAGCCCGTCAGGCTCCTCTATTCATGGGGATTCTCCAGCCAAGAATACTGGAATGGATGGCCATGCTTTGCTCCAGGGGATCTTCCTGACCCAGGAATTGAACCAGCGTCTCCTGCATTACAGCTGGATTTTTTACCAGGAGAGCTACCAGGGAAGCCCCAAGAGCTACATAAGACTCCACAAAAAAAGAATGTGTACTTTGTACTACAGTAGTCTCCCATCCTCGGAGAAGGCAATGGCACCTCACTCCAGTACTCTTGCCTGGAAAATCCCATGGATGGAGGAGCCTGGTAGGCTGCAGTCCATGGGGTCGCTAAGAGTCGGACTCGACTGAGCGACTTTACTTTTCACTTTCCACTTTCATGCGTTGGAGAAGGAAATAGCAACCCACTCCAGTGTTCTTGCCTGGAGAATCCCAGGGAGGGGGGAGCCTGGTGCGTCTATGGGGTCACACAGAGTCGGACACGACTGAAGTGACTTAGCAGCAGCAGCAGCAGTCTCCCATCCTGGGCTTCCCAGGTGGCGCTAGTGGTAAAGAACCTGTCTGCCAGTGCAGGAGACATAGAGACTCCTGTTTGATCCCTGGGTCAGGAAGATCCCCTGGAGGAGGGCATGCAACCTACTCCAGTATTCTTGTCTGGAGAATCCCATGGACAGAAAAGCCTGCAGGGCTACAGTCCGTGGGGTCACAAAGAGACAGACCAGACTGAAGCAACTTAGCATGCACTCGTGCATTCTCCACCCTAGAGAGGTGAAGAGAGGTTTCATCACTGGACTCAAAACCTGTTTTGTTTCCTTTTACCAACCTTTCACTAAACCCAAGAATACATTCATAGGGGAAGCATGTGCATGGTGTAGTCATTCCTTAGATGAATGAAAAACATTAAAAAAAAAAACCCCGAATATCCAAAAGCTTCTGAGAAAGAAGTCAACCACAGCTTCCTTCTCCAGGAGAAAAATCCTTCTTACCATCCCATACTGTTAACTCAAATATGGGAAAATATATATTTATAGAGTTGTGATGATTTACTCATATATGAAAGTAACTTTGTGATATCTTGTCTTTAGGCTTCTTTATCACATCAACAGTTTTATTGCAAAATTGGACCTTTTTTCTTATCCAGTAAATCTATGGTAAAGGATGAGTCAGAATTTAGATATATAGGTAATTCTTTAAGCATCTCTCATTTCAAGTTAGAACATATGTTTGGAACTTACTGCTTCAAGTCTCAACTGTGCTCATCATGATACTGGCTAAAACTGAAGACATAAAAAAAAAAACCCCGTGATGTCACCCATTTGTTGTTGTTGTTTAATCACTAAGTTGTGTCTGACTCTTTGTGACCCCATGGACTATAGCCTGCCAGGCTCCTCTGTCCATAGGATTTCCCAGGCAAGAATACTGGCATGGGTTGCCATTTTCCTTCTCTAGGGGATTTTCCTGATCCGGAAATCAAACCTGATTCTCCTGCATTGGCAGGTGGATTCTTTACCATGAGCCACCAAGGAAGCCCCCATAGTTACCATTTATGTTTAGTGTTCTTGTTTGGAACAAAAGGTAAAGAATTCACAAATACCACCATCTAAACACCTGTTTCAAATCAGATATCAGCCTTCAGATTGTAAAATAATTTCATTGTGATTAAGCAAATAGCAGCAGAAGATGCATGTAAGTTGCTGCTTTCTTTCTAGAGAAACTGCCAGGGATGACTGCAACTCAGGAGCTTCTCTGTGTTGAATCTCAATTCCAAACTGAACTTAAATAACCTCTTTTGGTTGAAAACAAGACAGTTGTGATTCAAACCTTCACACGGTCCAGAAGCACTCCAGCAGCTGGGCCAGGTGGCCTGCTGGCTGAAAGGCCATAGCCTCAACACACCTGACTCTGCTGTCTTTGCTCCTTTTCAAGTCCACTAACCCTCTGTTGACAAGCCTTTTTGTGGATGTATGCTTTCTCTCTTTGAAGTCTTATTTCACTTGCGGGCTGAAAGCTGACATTTCACTTATTATTCTTCATTTTAAATCATCTGAGGATGATCAAAATTGGCAGCCTACACAGTGTTTAAAAAATCAGGAAATTTCCAGAAAGTCTAGAATATTTGGAAGTTCTAGTAACATTTGGCATCGATTGGCTGGAGCTCAGTAGAGCCCCTCCAACCTTCATCATCTTCTCCTGTCTTATACTTGGGCTGCTTTTCACATTGTTCTCACTTGGCTCCACAGATAATTGAGTTTTCAAGTCCTGGTTAAAGCCATTTGGCATAAGTTCATTGTGAATATTGACTTGCAGAGCAAAGTATAATGTTCTTCACATAGAAATGGATTTTGAAACAAATCTAATTAAGAAGGTACATAAACTTTATAGGGAAGATTATAAAACTTTACTGAAAGAAATCAAAGAAGACCTAAATAAATGAAGAGAAATAACATGTTTAAGGATAGAAAGATTGAATTCTCCCTAATATAATCTAAGTCAGGGCAATACAACAAAATAAATACAATACAATAAAAATTCTGACAGGCTTCTTTGTGAAAATTTGACACAACGTCTATAACTGTGTCATTAGAATTCTAAAGTTGATTTAGAAAGGCAAAAGGCCAAGAAAAACCAAGACATTCCTGAGAAAAACATGGTGATGGGAAAGTTATTCTACCAGATTTCCACATGACTCAGAAGAAGTGTGGCATTACAAATCAAAAGGATAAAATGACTCTGCAATAAAGGATACTGAAACCATTTGTTATCTATATGGGAAAAGAGTTCGGTCTTCATACATACAATATATGAAAATAAATTTTAGGCTGATTATTGTTAGTATCATCTTGGCCACACCCAAGATAAGGGTTCTATTTCTTTACATCTTAATGTCAAAAAAATTGGGGAAAGGTTTTGCATAAGAGATGACTACCCCTTATTTTGCATAAGAGATGACTACCCCTCAGGGAATAGGAACTGCAAACATAAAAAACACTAACAGTGTGAAACATACAATAAAGGAATTTCCTTTTCCCCTCCTTTAAATAGCGTAATAAATTTGAAACAGCACTGGATTAAGAGCCAGAAACCCAAGTTTCTAGTTTTGCTCTGTCCTTAGTTAATTGTGTGAGCTTGGGTAACTAATTTAGTCTCTCTGCATGTTTCCTTAACAAGATTATTTCTAAGGCTCAGCTTTAAGTTCAGTTGTTCTGTAAGTTAGAGAGCCTCTCAACCAAAAAGAAAGTAGGCATGTATATTCATCATTTTAATAAAGATATATTCTATTAATTTGGAAAAGCAGAAGAGAGTATTAATTTTCCTCCCACAGTCTTAATGAAGAAATAAAGAAACTAATTTTCCATTACTATTCAAGGGGCAATTCACTCCTTCACAGATTGTAAATTAATGTAACAGATCCGACCAACTGAACAGCCCATGCATCTTTTTTCCCCTCTCCAGTTCTAAGCCCAGAAACTGTATTTTATATAAACGAAGTTGAAAAAGTTAGCTAAAAATGAATGCTATTTTAAAACTTAAGTTTATTCATAGGATTGTAGTTACCTGCAGACAGTTTCCAGTATCTTTGACCTTGGAAAATTTATTGAGCATTTTCTGTGTCTGAAGCACAGCAGATATTATGATCTTTACTAATTATAATTTTCCTAATTAACTTGTATCTATAATTCCTTGCTTTCTTAGGGTGTTCAATGTAGTTAGCATATATTAAATCATTTATCTTTCCATCAGTCAGTGAAGCTAGTAGGAGAAGCACTGTTCTCATAATTTTTAGGAGTATTACAAGCCAATAATCATAGGTCATGATCACATAGTAATTTTTGTCATGAATATTAAGATTAGATCTCTCTCTTTCTCTCTCTCTATGTATTTTCCTCCCCTATCCACTTAGTATTTAGGGGGAATTCCCTACCACGTCCATCCTAGTTGGATGCAGGGATCTGCCTTCCACTAGCAAAAGAAACCAAAGAGCAGTGATATTCTCTCTCCCTAGTGAGTAAGGCCATCTTTTCTAGGATCCAGGATTTGGCCACTCCAGCTCAGGGCCTAGAATCTTTTTTTTTTTAATATTGGAGTACAGTTGATTTTCGGGTGCAGATCTTTCTCAATGCTCTGTTGTGTCCGACTCTTGTGTGATCCCATAGACTGTAGCCCGCCAGACTCCTGTGTCCGTGGAATTTTCCAGGCAAGTATACTGGAGTGGGTTGCCATTTCCTACTCTAGGGGATCTTCCCAACCCTGGGATTGAATTTGTGTCTCTTGTGACTTTTGCATTGGCTGGCATTTACCACTGGCGATAGGAAAAGGGGACAACAGAGGATAAGTTAGATAGATAGCATCACCGACTCAATGGATATGAGTTTGAGCAAACTGGGAGGTAGTGAAGGACAGAGGAGCCTGGCATGCTGCAGTCCATGGGGTCACAAAGAGTCAGACACGACTTAGCGACGAAACGACAACAAAAACAAAGAGTTGATTTAACGATGTGCTCTTTTCAGGTGCACAGCAAAGTGATTCAGTTATACATAAACATATATCTATTCTTTTTCAGTTTCTTTTCCCATACAGGTTATTAGAGTATTGAGAGTAGAGTTCCCTGTGCTATACAGTTGGTCCTTGTTTAATTATGTATTTTATATATAGTATCGTGTATATGTTGGAGAAGGAAATGGCACCCCACTCCAGTACTCTTGCCTGGAAAATCCCATGGACGGAGGAGCCTGGTAGGCTGCAGTCCATGGGGTCCCGAAGAGTTGGACACAACTGAGCGACTTCACTTTCACTTTTCACTTTCATGCACTGGAGAAGGAAATGGCAACCCACTCCAGTGTTCTTGCCTGGAGAATCCCAGGGACTGGGAAGACTGCCGTCTGGTGGCTCCGTCTATGGGGTCGCACAGAGTCGGACATGACTGCAGCAACTTAGCAGCAGCAGCTGAAATTTATCCCTCCGCCCCACAATCTTTCCCCTTTGGTGTCCGTAAGTTTGTTTTTCTATGTTTGTCAGTCTGTTTCTGTTTTGTAAATGAGTTAATTTGTATCAAATTTTTAGACTCTGCATGTAAGTGATAAGATCAGATCAGATCAGTCGCTCAGTCGTGTCCGACTCCTTGCGACCCCATGAATCGCAGCACGCCAGGCCTCCCTGTCCATCACCAACTCCCGGAGTTTACTCAGACTCACGTCCATCGAGTCAGTGATGCCATCCAGCCATCTCATCCTCTGTCGTCCCCTTCTCCTCCTGCCCCCAATCCCTCCCAGCATCAGAGTCTTTTCCAATGAGTCAACTCTTCGAATGAGGTGGCCAAAGTACTGGAGTTTCAGCTTTAGCATCATTCCATCCAAAGAAATCCCAGGGCTGATCTCCTTCAGAATGGACTGGTTAGATCTCCTTGCAGTCCAAGGGACTCTCAAGAGTCTTCTCCAACACCACAGTTCAAAAGCATCAATTCTTTGGCGCTCAGACTTCTTCACAGCCCAACTCTCACATCCATACATGACCACGGGAAAAACCATAGTCTTGACTAGACGGACCTTTGTTGGCAAAGTAATGTCTCTGCTTTTTGATATGCTGTCTAGGTTGGTCATAACTTTCCTTCCAAGGAGTAAGCATCTTTTAATTTCATGGCTGCAGTCACCATCTGCAGTGATTTTGGAGCCCAGAAAAATAAAGTCAGCCACTGTTTCCACTGTTTCCCCATCTATTTCCCATGAAGTGATGGGACCGGATGCCATGATCTTCGTTTTCTGAATGTTGAGCTTTAAGCCAACTTTTTCACTCTCCACTTTCACTTTCATCAAGAGGCTTCTGAGTTCCTCTTCACTTTCTGCCATAAGGGTGGTGTCATCTGCATATCTGAGGTTATTGATATTTCTCCCGGCAATCTTGATTCCAGCTTGTGCTTCTTCCAGCCCAGCATTTCTCATGATGTACTCTGCATATAAGTTAAATAGGCAAGGTGACAATATACAGCCTTGACATACTCCTTTTCCTATTTGGAACCAGTCTGTTGTTCCATGTCCAGTTCTAACTGTTGCTTCCTGACCTGCATACAAATTTCTCAAGAGGCAGATCAGATGGTCTGGTATTCCCATCTCTTTCAGAATTTTCCATAGTTTATTATGATCCACACAGTCAAAGGCTTTGACATAGTCAATAAAGCAGAAATAGATGTTTTTCTGGAACTCTCTTGCTTTTTCCATGATCCAGCGGATGTTGGCAATTTGATCTCTGGTTCCTCTGCCTTTTCTAAAACCAGCTTGAACATCAGGAAGTTCACAGTTCACATTTTGCTGAAGCCTGGCTTGGAGAATTTTAAGCATTACTTTACTAGTGTGTGAGATGAGTGCAATTGTGCGGTAGTTTGAGCATTCTTTGGCATTGCCTTTCTTTGGGATTGGAATGAAAACTGACCTTTTCCAGTCCTGTGGCCACTGCTGAGTTTTCCAAATTTGCTGGCATATTGAGTGCAGCACTTGCACAGCATCATCTTTCAGGATTTGGAATAGCTCAACTGGAATTCCATCACCTCCACTAGCTTTGTTCGTAGTGATGCTTTCTAAGGCCCACTTGACACCATTTGATATTTGCCTTTCTCTTTCTGGCTGACTTCACTTAGTATGACCGCCTCTAGGTCCATCCATGTTGCTGCAAGTGGCATTGTTTCTTTCTTTCTTTGTAATGACTGCACCACTGGCATGCAGGAACTTAGTTCCCTAGCCAGGAATTGAACCCCTGCCCCCTGCAATGGAAGTGCAGAATCCTAACCACTGGACTGCCAAGGAATTTCTAATTTCTTTCTTTTTTGTGGATGAGTAATATTCAGCTGTTTTTTTGCTTTCATTTTTTATTTATTTGTTTTTGGTGTTCTTGGGTTTTTGTTGCTGCACAGGCTTTTCCCTAGTTGCAGAGAGTGGAGGGTATTCTTTGTTCCTGTGCACAGGCTTCTCATTGTGGCGGCTTCTCTTGTCGTGGAGCATGGGCTCTAGAGTGCTCAAACGTCTCTTCATTCCAGCATGTGGTCTCAATAGTTGCCCTTCCTGGGCTCTAGAGCACAGGCTCAATAGTTGTGGCACTTGGGCTTAGTTGCTCTGAGGCAAGTGGGATCTTACCAGACCAGGGAATGAACCTGTGTCTCCTGCATTGGCAGGCGGATTCCTTAACACTGAGCCTCCAGGGAAGCCCATACCAACACCTTCATTATCCATTCATCTGTTGAAGGACATTTAGGTTGCTCCCGTGTCTTGTCTATGGTAAACAGTGGTGCAATGAACACTGGAGTACCTGTATCTTTTCAAATTATGGTTTTCTCCAGATACATGCCTAGGAGTGGGATTGCAGGATCATAGGGTAGTTCTACTTTTATTTTTTCTTTTTTAGGAAGGTAGATTTTATTTTATTTTTTTTGATTTTTACTTTTTTAAGGAACGTCCACACTGGTTTCTGTAGTGGCTACACCAATTTACAGTCCCACAAACCGTGTAGAAGCATTTCCTTTTCTCCCCACCCTCTCCAGCAAATATTGTTTGTAGACTATTTTTTTAAAGATTTTTTTGATGTGGACTGCTTTTAAAGTCTTTACTGAATTTGTTACAATAATGTTTCTGTTTTGGTGTTTTGACCTCCAGGCAGGAGGGATCTTTTCTCCTGGGTTAGGGATCAAACCCCCACCCCCTGCATTGGAAGGCAAAGTCTTAACCACTTTTAATCATGGCCATTCTGACTCGCATGAAATGATACCTCATTGTAGTTTTAATTTGCATTAGCTATGGTTTTTCCAGTAATCATGTATGGATGTGAGAGTTGGACCATAAAGAAAGCCGAGTGCCAAAGCATTGATGCTTTTGAACTGTGGTGTTGGAGAAGACTCTTGAGAGTCCTTTGGGCTGCAAGGAGATCAAACCAGTCCATCCTAAAGGAAATAAATCCTGAATATTCATTGGAAGGACTGATGCTGAAACTTAAGTCCAATACTTTGGCTCTCTGATGCGAAGAACTGACTTATTGGAAAAGACTCTGATGCTGGGAAAGATTGAAGGCGGGAGGAGAAGGGAATGACAGGGGATGTGATGGTTGGATGGCATCATGGACTCAATTCAGACACGAGTCTGAGCAAGCTCCAGAAGCTGGTGATGGACAGGGAAGCCTGGTGTGCTGCAGTCTGTGGGGTTGCAAAGAGTCGGACATGACTGAGCAACTGAACTGAACTGAACTGAATAATTAGCAATCTTGAGCATCTTTTCATGTGCTTTTTGGTCAGGTCCTTGACTCTTGAGGGAGTAACATACAGATGCAGAAACAATTTAGGAATTGCTTGTGCAGACTAGCAAAGACAGCCAGAATCTACAATGGTGTTGAGTGTCTGATGTTAATCATATCCTGTGGTGTGACCTCAGCCAGCCTCCAAGCCAGACCATTCCTCTGGTATTATCTGGGTTGTGGTTCCTGATGATCAAGCTTCCTTTGCTTCAGCCCATTTTCTGAATTTTCTCCCCCAGGGTTCTCAATAGTTTTGTGAGCTGCCCAATACCCTTCTAATATTAACTCCTCTTTTTCTTATGTTAGTCATAGTTGATTTCAATTACTTGCACACAAGAATACAGATTTCCTTAATCTAACTGCTGTTGAAGGCTTCGTATTTTAATCAATGAATTGTCCTGTATATTTAGGATGTTTAAGTTTTGCACTAAACTTAAAATGTTCTCTACATATTAGTTGAACTCTAGCAAATACAAAGAAGAATGTGTAAAATATTCTCAATTTTATAGACATTTGTGAGTAGAAAAAAGTACTAGAAGAATAGATAATGAAAATACTGATGTGTAGTGGGAAATAGGTTTCATTCCTTTGTGCTTTATTTTGACATAAAAAATTAACATTTATTATTTTATACTTAAGAAAAACCCATAATAACTTAAAATTCTGTTTTTTCAAATGGAAATTTACTGTTAAACATATCCACACACAATTTACTGATTTGTGAAAGTGTTAGTTGCTCAGTTGTGTCCGACTCTCTGTGACCTGAATCTTTATGACCCCGTGGACTTTAGCCAGCCAGGCCCCCTGGCAAGAATACTGGAGTGGGTTGCTATTTCTTTCTCCAGGGGATCTTCCCGACCCCTGGTTTGAACCCGGATCTCCCACATTGTGGGCAGATTCTTTACTGTCTGAGCCACCAGGGAGGCCCCAATCATTACTGATTTGGTAGGCTTTCATTCAACTATTCATGAATTGGGCAGCATTTAAACTAGCAGACAGACTGCTAACTGCTAAGTCACTTTAGTCGTGTCCAACTCTGTGCGACACCATGGACAGCAGCCCACCAGGCTCCTCGTCCCTGGGATTCTCCAGGCAAGAACACTGGAGTGGCTTGCCATTTCCTTCTCCAGTGCATGAAAGTGAAAAGTGAAAGTGAAGTCGCTCAGTCGTGTCCATTCTTAGTGACCTCATGGACTGCAGCCTACCAGCCTCCTCTGTCCATGGGATTTCCAGGCAAGAGTACTGGAGTGGGGTGCCATTGCCTTCTCCGGCAGACAGACAGGTACTCTGAAGAACCGCACAAGATGGTTTTTCAGTCGCTCAGTCATGTCCGAGTCTTTACGACTCCATGGGCTGCAGTGTGCCAGGCTTCCTTGCCCTTCACTATCTCCCTGAGATAGTTGTGTGCTCAAACTTGTGTCCATTGAGTCAGTGTGATGCCATCCAACCATCTCAGCCTCTGTCGCTCCCTTCTTCTCCTGCTCTTAGTCTTTCCCAGCATCAAGGTTAGAGATTTTTATAGACCAAAGTGAGCAGGGACAACGAAGTTGTACTGGGTGTTTGCTGGTTGGTTAGAGCAGGGTTTCTATATGAAGTGAAAGAGCATATTGGAGCAGGTCGGGTAACTTATGCTGAGCAGGCAAGCACTGATTGGCTGACCTAGGACTTCTTTTCCTAGGAAAGCCAAGCATAGAAACATAGTTAAGCTTTGGTTAGATGACATGGGGCTTACCATGAGTAGCTCCAGCTTCGGCCTCCTCTGTTTACTCTAACATTATAAAAATAGGAAAAAACTGGTCCATGTGTTACAAATATAGAAAGAAAAGTAGTAGTCATCATTTGGTTTCAACAGTTACCAACATATGGCTTCCTTGTTTCATCTGATGTGTCCTTTACTCCCACTCATGCTAAATTATCAACTCAGAAAATTTTTTTTCGTTTAATTAATTATTCCTTCTTTTGCATATGTTACTCTCCCTTTTAGGAATTCTTAACCAACATCTGCGTCTTTCACTCCTCTAAACCTATTATATTTTTCTTTCCTTTATCGTTTGTCTCTTTATTCTGGTCAAGTTTCTACGTTTGCCTCCAGCTTTACTAATTCTGCTTCTAACTTTGTTGTTTGCGGCCTTCAATGCAATTTTAAATCCAATCTTTCCTATTTTCAAAGTGTTTTGTTTTTGTGAACGATTATTTTGTTCTCATAAATGCAATCTGTTCTTCAATCTTATTGAGAAAAGGAATCAGAATCAGAAATTTTTCTAAACTTTTTTTGTTTTCATATTGAATTTATTTTAGAGGGAACCATTCCTCTGATTATCCTAGATCAGGAGTGGTTAAACTACAGCTCTCAGGTGCCTACTTTTGAAAACAGTTTTATTGTAAAACAGCCATGCCCCTCTGTTTACATAGTATCCATGGCTGCTGTTGTATTATAAAGTCTAAGATAACTTTCCTGCTACAATACAACTGTTCAGTTGTCACAGAGTGTTTGGCCCGCAGAAGCTAAGATATTTACTATTTGGTCCTTTATAAACAAAGTTTGTTGACGATTTTCCCAGGTGGCATCTTATTTTTGAATTTCAGAATGTTTTCGGAGTTCCAGAGATTTTTATTTGCATATCAACAAGGATTATGAGCAAGAGGTTAGTACCAGAATCAAAAGGAGGTCCTTTCAAATTTTTCCTGCCTGGGGCCCCACATTAGACCTACCAAATCAGAATTCTCCATTGTGCCAACCTTCTATTTCTCATTACCCTGGCTCCACTGTCAAGAAGATACCCTGACCGTCTACTTTTATGGCCAGCTCTGTAATTTGTACCTGGGGAGGGAGGCTAACTGTCTGGACAAAGTCTACTTGGGAAGATTAGCTTTGTTCTTCATGCTTTTCCTTGTTTCTCCTCTATGTTAATACAAACCAACAGGAATCAAAATGTTATTTTAAGCCATTTGGGCTTGTCATAAATAACAGTAATAAGTAACCAAAATAAACTTGCACTTTTAGCCTCCTTTAACTGGTTTCCTACTCAGAGTTCAGATTATACACATTTATACATATTAACTCACATAGGGTAATGTGAGTGAACACTACTATTATCTCAGGTCAGATGACTTTGCTACTTCATAACAAAAAAAGAGGACTTTCCAAAATGAGTCTTACACCCTGAATAGGCAAAAAAGTAATCATTAATTTGGAATTATTGTTAGCCTGTTTGTGATTTAAGTCTTTGAAATTTTTGCCCTTCTGGTTATTCAAGTTCCAGAATTGGAGTAGGAATTGAGAATTTTATTTCCTTCTGACTTTAAAATTCTTTACCATAACAATACTTGAATATAGCTGTGGACCTTATACTAGTGTTAAGCTCCAAGTCTCCACAGAGGAGCTCTGCTGGCTAAGAGGGCTGGCTAGGAGACAGGGGAAAGGCAAATGATGTAGAAAATAATTAAAAAAAATAATACCATAGTTTTTCCCAGGACTGGTCCAGGTTTCTCTTACTTGATCTTGTGAAATTGCTTTTAACTGACTTAATAGGGATGTTTCAAGTCACTTTTGGTTAGAATATGAATTTATTAGATAAATATAATCTTCAGAAAATTACCTCAATTTAGCCTTGTGTTTTATATCTTTCTTTAACTTAGATCCACCTTTCAGATACGGTTTTGTACTTACTGAACTCTGTGAATAAAGGGGCCCAACAAGCATTTTAGTATATTTTATAGCAGTATAACTTTTAAGAGCTCTTTCATCTTTTCCCTACTTATGTGGAATTCTTATTAATGTCAGTGGGATTTACTGTGATTGAAATGAAAGAAGTCTGTGTCCTTAAAAGTTTGTAAGCAGACTTTAGATATATAAATTGTATTACAAATTTATGAACAACATATAAAATTTTAAATAGCATTAACATGAACAGAACAAAATAAGATGTTAAATATATGTCTGTATTAGCTATTGAAGAGAATCAGAGAGGAAATTGAATTAATTATGTGGGTCATTGCCTTCTTTATCACTTTAAGTTTGAGACAGAGTGTTAGGAAAGGCTTGCTGCTCGGGTTGAATGATGAAGTGCTTTCTTTGAGATATAAAATTCAGTATGTTTGAGTTAGTAAATCAAGGGCTGCGAGGATAAAATCACTGTCTTCCAGGTGAATTTCTCTTTGCATCCTTTCCTTTATCTCACAGTTTCAGTCAGACAGGTGGATGTTTTAATCTGTGTTCTACAACTAATTTTGGAGGAAGAAGCAGGTGGGTGTTGAATATTCCATTATATACTCCAGCATAAGTGAGTCTCTATTTTGTCTCAATTTTATTACTCAGTGAGTAATATCTCAGCTTCATTGATCAAAACTATATAGACAGGGCTTAAGTAAATCTTTGTTTCGAGGTGATAGACTAAATTTTTAATCTAGTAAAAAAAGAAAGAAGAAAAAAGAGAGTGTTGAAGATTCACAGCAGCGCATTCACACTATTTCCAGGAAAATATTTGGCCTGCTGAAGAGGGTAATACCCAGCATTTGAAGCCCTAGGCAAAGTCCATCAGTAAGTCCTAAAACTTGGAGGAAAGAAATAAGAGAAAGGAAAAGACAGGAATACTGTTACTGTGAAGTCTTTATCTTGATTAACTAGGAGAATAATGCTACAGCAATGGCATAATATAAGTAAAGGGGTCAGAAAGAGTATCTGGTTGAGGGGGCAAGTGAGATAAATTTCATAAACTTGCTGGGTTTGTCTCATTCCTTTTCATTAAGATTTGGATTGGAAGTTAAAAGAAAAACTCAGTATATTAGGGAGAAAAAAGTCTTAGGAAGAATATCTTTAAGGCAAGTTTTATGATATGAGGTATTTTGGGGGGCAGGGCAAGCATCTTGTGAGATCTTAGTTTCCCTAGTTCCCCAACCAGGGATTGAACCCAGGCTCTTGGCAGTGAAAGTGCAGAGTCCTGACCACTAGACCAACAGGGAATTCCCAAGGAAGTTTTGATTTGTTCTTCTATGTAGTGTATATACACCACAAAAGGTTAAATGAAGTCAACTAATCATAAGTTCAAAAAACCTCCCACCAAATTATAACCTCACAATAAAACCTCTCCCATAGTGTATGTAGTACATATAGTAAATGTTTTGTAGTTGATTAATCTGTTGTCCTGATATTGCCATCTAAAATTCAACAGTTAATTGATATGTTACATTGTTATATATGTCAAAGTGAAATGCCAGAGTGAAGACCCAATAGGTAAAAGAATTTTAGAGAGATTTTTGACTACAATTTATGGCAACATGAAATTCTTTGTTATGTGCAATTTTTACTTTAAATTTAAGTATATATCCATAAATATATATTAAATGTCTATCACGTGCTGAACACTGTGCTGAGGCTGCAGATACAAAGATGAGTAAGACACAATTTCTGTCCACAAACATGGAAACAAATAACTATGATGAAATGTGGTAAGTGCTGTGACTAACAAGTTATAAGCACTTGTTTTCACTATAGCATTTATATAAGCTATAGAACCTGTTCATTTACTTTGTGCATATAACATTTTTCTTCAATGTACGTATTATCTCCTGTTATTCTCCTAGGGAGTCATTCATGACAAACTCTAAGTAGCTCCAGGCCTATTAATATAGGATATGAAAACTGTGATTATAGAGAACCTAGTTTGGGAGACGTGTAAATACGCTTACTCCCTTTAGACACCAAGTAAAAATGACACACTCTCACTCTGACAATTATGGTTAAGGTTGGATTAAGACATTCTGAAGCTTTAATCTGTGTCAAGTGTAAAAATGATTCTACATTATAATAAAGATCTATAGTTTGTTCATAAATGAACACATTCTGTAGTGAGGAAATTTCTTACTTTGCATATATGTAAAGTTTGTTATTGTTTTGCAGTGGCTAAGTTATATCTGACCCTTTGCAACCCCACGGACTGCAGCATGCCAGGCTTTCCTGTCCTTCACCATCTCCCGCAGTTTGCTCAAACTCATGTCCATTGAGTTGATGATGCCATCCAACCATCTCATCCTCTGTAGCCCGCTTATCCTACTGCCTTCGGTCTTTCCCAGCATCAGGGTCTTTTCCAGTGAGTCAGCTCTTTGCATCAGGTGGCCAAAGTATTGGAGTTTCAGTTTCAGCATCAGTCCTTCCAATGAATATTCAGGGTTAATTTCCTTTAGGATTGACTGGTTTGATCTCCTTGCAGTCTAAGAAACTCTCAAGAGTCTTCTCCGCACCACGTTCAAAAGCATATGTAAAGTTACATCAGATTGAGAGGATGAAATGAGGACAGAGAGCTAAAAGGGGAAAAAAAAGAGAGAGTGCAGAAGAAAGAAGAATTTCCCATCAACTGGGCTTGGATTTAAATGCCTGATAGCCACTTAACTTTTTATCTCACTCATTCATTAATTCACTTAATCATTTAATACTTATTGAGTTCTTATAAATAATAGGCATAATAATAATAACAGTTATCAAGTATGAGTGCTCACTACCTACCAGGCACAGTACTGGGCTCTTTATGTACCTTGCTGCTGTTGTTGCTAAGTCACTTCAGTTGTGTCCGACTCTGTGCGACCCCTGAGATGCCAGCCCACCAGGCTCCCCCATCCCTGGGATTCTCCAGGCAAGAACACTGGAGTGGGTTGCCATTTCCTTCTCCAATGCATGAAGGTGAAAAGTGAAAGTGAAGTCGCTCAGTCGTGTTCGACTCTGAGCGACCCCATGGACTGCAGCTCAGCAGGCTCTTCCATCCATGGGATTTTCCAGGCAAGAGTACTGGAGTGGGGTGCCATTGCCTTCTCCGTTATGTACCTTACCTATCGTATTTATATCTTATAGTTGGACACTACTATTATTCCCATTTACTGATGTGGATGTTGTGGCACAAAGAGATTGAATACCATGCCCGAGGTCATCAGCTAGTAAATGACAGAGTCAGAATTTGTATCAAGCCATCTGCTCTTAACCACTAGATATGTGCCAGCCACTGTGCTAGCCTTTGGAGATTAAAATGTACGTATGACCAGAGTCCCTGCCCTGAAAGAGTTCACAGTCTTTCTGGAGAAAGTGCAAATAATTGCACTACAGTGTGAGAAACACTACAATAAACATATGTAGAATCCAGTGATTATACAACGGAGGGAATGATTAATTCTGCTTGGGTAAGAATAAAGAGTTGATGAAATTTCAAAGGGGCAACTTGTGAGCAGGAATTTAAAGAATGAGAAGGTGATTTTTGGCAGGTAGGATAATAGTTAAAGTGGAGAGAACAGCATATTTAAGAGCTAAGGGAACTTGGAGTTGTGGCAAGGTACTGGGGAGGGAGAGGGGGCTTCCCTGGTGGCTCAGAGGTTAAAGCGTCTGCCTGCAATGCAGGAGACCCAGGGTTCGATCCCTGGGTTGGGAAGCTCCCCTGGAGAAGGAAATGGCAACCCACTCCAGTATTCTTGCCTGGAGAATCCCATGGATGGAAGAGCCTGCTGGGCTGCAGTCCATGGGGTCCCAAAGAGTTGGACACGACTAAGCGACTTCACTTTCACTTTCTTTCACTGGGGAGGGGGAGCCTGGAAAGGACTCCAAGGGTATGCCGGGCAAGTGAAAGAAGTGTAGGGAATTCTAAACAGTTTTACTGTGTTTATTAACTTTTAGGTAAGGCATGTCTCTATTAGCAAGTTATTCAACAAGATAGTCATCTACTAAATAGAATTCATTGTAAATAAAATAAAATTTTAAAAATTAAATGACTTTTTCAACAGTTATTTGCACTTCAAGAGTATCACTTTCGCTTTTGGGATGTCAGTTTTAGGCCTTTGTACACACAGAGATTTTTAAAAACAAATTTCCATCTTATTACACTACATTAAAATAACTTTTAGATATTTTGACATAGATATCTGGACCAGGTACTTTCCATCTGGCTACTAGCATCAAAATTCTGGTGTTCAGAGATGATCAAACAAGGTCGGCAACATAACTTACAGAATGAAGTCTTAAGGCTTCTGTCTACGTGGTACGAAACAGAAAATCTCAGCTTGGGGAATGCTGTCTAACTTAAAATGAATCCTCACTTAGGTCCTCAGGCCCTTTCATAAAAAATCTGCGACTGGGGTCAAAGAATCCGAAAGTCCTCCTTCAGGATTTCTTACTTCTTGTCTTTAGACTCTTCCTTTCATCTCTTTCCCACACAACTGACTAAGGCAGTAAATTAGATCTCGAAAGGTACACAAGTGTTGGTAGCATCATTTCTAGTATGAGACCATTAAATAATCATGTGATAACTATGTAATTATGTATTATAGCAATCCTATGATATATAGTTTGGGCTTCCCTCATAGCTCAGTTGGTAAAGAATCTGCCTGCAGTGCATCCCCTGGAGAAGGAAATGGCAACCCACCCCAGTATTCTTGCCTGGATAATCCCATGGACAGAGGAGCCAGACAGGCTACAGTCCATGGGGTCTTAAGAGTCAGACACGACTTAGTGACTAAACCACCACTACCATGATAAAAAAAGTTATATATGATAAAAATGTTACAGATTATAAGAGAAAGGGTTTTTTCCCCTCAAAATTTCCTTATTATTTTATGTGTAATCTTCAAAAAACCAGTTTAGTGCACTATAATTTACTCATTCTTTAATTTGATATTTAGATTATTTTCAATTTCATACTTTTACAGATAATGCTGCAATAAATAGCATTTCATGCATATTTTCCCCACATGTTTTTTCTTTACTATAAATTCTTGAGTGAGAAAAAAAATATTATTTTCATAGCTTTTCTGTGTATTACCATATTGCTTTCCAAAAAGGGCATGCTGTTTATAAAGGCATCAAAGATATGAATGACCAATTTAGTCACATACTTCACTGACAACAGGTCTTACAATTCAACCACAAAAACTGCTAATATAGAGACTTCCCTGGAGGTCCAGTGGTTAAGACTCTGTGCTTCCGCTGCTGGGGGCCTGGGTTTGATCCCTGGCCAGGGAACTAAGATCCCACATGCTACATGGCTCTGTCAAACACTACCAAAAATTTGCTAATAGGAATAAAAAAAATCTCAAGAAGATGTGATAGATGTATATAATGGAATATTACTCAACCATCAAAAAGAATGAAATAATGTCATTTGCAGCAACATGGATTGTCACACTGAGGGAAGTAAGTCAGATAGAGAAGCAGAAACATTGTATGAATCCTTGTATTTGGAATCTAAAATGACATGATATAAATGAACTTGTTTATAAAACAGAAACAGACTCACAGATTTAGAGAATGAATTTATGGTTGCCTGGGGGGAAGGATGAGGAGAAGGGATAGTTAGGGAGTTTGGGATGGACAAGTCCACACTGCTATATTTAAAATGGATAACCAACAAGAACCTACTGTATAACACAGGGAACCCTGCTCAATGTTATGTGGCAGCCTGGATGGGAGGGGTGTCTGGGGGAGAATGGGTACATGTATATGGATGAATCCCTTTGCTGTCCATCTGAAACTATCACAACATTGTTAGATGGCCATACACCAATACAAAATAAAAAGTTTAATTAAAAAATTAAAGAAAGTAAAAAAAAGTCTCACGTTTATTTTGACTTACAATTCTTTGAGGGACTACAGGAATGGTCATCTCATGGGTTCTCTTGCTATATATAAAAGAAAATTTTAATTATCGCTTAAGGCAAGTCTACATAGTTATAACATAAAAGAATAAGGTGTTAGAATTTACCAGGTCTTGTTAAATATTAAAAAAATTTTTAATTCCATAAATTTAATTGATGTTATATTGTGCTAAAGTTTTCTCTGATCCTTCTCAGAATTCAAAGTTATAGTTTTAATCAGCATACCTGTTGCTGTGTTCTTTGAGATTACTTATATTTTTATGCTTTGAAACAGTATACTTATTTTTTAAAAGTTTGAATATATTAATATACTATGTAGTTTTCTAAATATTTGACATTTCAGAATGATTATTTCAAAGTTTTCATTACTATGAATAGCACTGCTATGAACACCTCTGTACAATTGTTATTCTTCCTTCTCCTGTCTCCATGTGATTATTCTCCTTGGAATGTTGTCTCAAAACTGGGATTACTAGGTCAAAGGATTTGCCTAATTCTAGCTCCAAAATCACTGCAGATAGTGATTGCAGCCATGAAATTAAAAGATGCTTACTCCTTGGAAGGAAAGTTAAGACCAACCTAGATAGCATTTTCAAAAGCAGAGACATTACTTTGCCAACAAAGGTCTGTCTAGTCAAGGCTATGGTTTTTCCAGTAGTCATGTATGGACGTGAGAGTTGGATTATAAAGAAAGCTGAGCACCAAAAAATTGATGCTTTTGAACTGTGGTGTTGGAGAAGACTCTTGAGAATCCCTTGGACTGCAAGGAGATCCAACTAGTCCATTCTGAAGGAGATCGGTCCTGGGTGTTCTTTGGAAGGAATGATGCTAAAGCTGAAACTCCAGAACTTTGGCCACCTCATGCGAAGAGTTAACTCATTGGAAAAGACTCTGATGCTGGGAGGGACTGAGGGCAGGAGGAGAAGGGGATAACAGAGGATGAGATGACTGGCTGGCATCACTGACTCAATGGACGTGAGTTTGAGTGAACTCTGGGAGTTGGTGATGGACAGGGAGGCCTGGCATGCTGCAATTCATGGGGTCACAAAGAGTCGGACACGACTGAGCAACTGAACTGAACTGAACTGAATAGTTACTTGTTGTTAACATAAGAATGCATTATTTTAATCAATTAGCTACTCTTGTTTTAAAATAGGCACTTCAGTTGAAACCAGCTGTTTTCCATTGAATCAGATGTCTATAGAGAATATTTGAGAAAAGAAGTGGCAAAAAATTTTCCAAAAGTTATTTTAAATATTTCTTCTGGGGACAAGTTATATTTTATATTTACTAACCATTGAGAAATTTGCATTGAATTATAAGGAGATCCCTTGTAGCTCAGCTGGTAAAGAATCCGCCTGCAAAGGGGGAGACCTGGGTTTAATCCCTGGGTTGGGAAGATCCCCTGGAGAAGGGAACAGCTACCCACTGAAGTATTCTGGCCTGGAGAATTCCATGGGCTGCATGCAGTCCATGGAGTCACAAAGAGTCTGACAGGACTGAGAGACTTTCACTTTCACTTTATAAGGAGATCAGAAGTCATTAAGTTCAATTCCTTAACCTCTCTGAACACTTTAGTTTCTTAATGTGCAAAAAGTATGTAGCAACAGTGTTGTTGTGGAGACTGAAACAAGATAATACATGTGAAACAGCTCATTGTATGACACAGTAAATTATCAGATATACTACTCATTATTAGAATATAGCTGTTATAGTTGGCATATACCAGAGTGAAAGGTTGTATTCAATCCATTAATTTATTTGGCATTTATGTGCCAGGCATTGTTTGAGAATTTGGTATGCAAAAATGAACAGAAATACACAGCAAAGGAAACCACTGACTAAATGAAAAGGCAACCAACTGAATGGGAGAAGAAATTTACAAGTGCTGTGACTGATAAGGGGTTAACATCCCAAGTATATAAACAGCTCATACAACTCAACATTAAAAAAACAAACTACCTGATTGAAAAATGGAGAGAAGACCTGAATAGACATTTTTCCAATTAGGACATGCAAATGACCAACTGGCCTTTGAAAAGATGCTCAACGTCGCTAATAATCAAGGAAATGCAAATCAAAACCACAATATGATATCACCTCACACCTGTCAGAATGACTGTCATCACAATGAACACAAATAATAGATGTTGATGAGGATGTGGAGAAAAGGGAACTTTCATTCACTATAGGTGGGAATGTAAATTGGTGCAGCTACTTTGGAAACAGGAGGTTTCTCAAAAAACTAAAAATAGAAATACTATCAATTCAGTTCAGTTCAGTTGCTCAGTCTGTCCAACTCTTTGGGACCCCGTGGGCTGCAACACGCCAGGCCTCCCTGTCCATCACCAACTCCTGGAGTTTACTCATACTCATGTCCATTGAGTCGGTGACGCCATCCAACCATCTCATTCTCTGTTGTCACCTTCTCCTCCCGCCTTCAATCTCTCAGCATCAGGGTCTTTTCAAATGAGTCAGGTCTTTGCATCAGGTGGTCAAAGTATTGGAGTTTCAGCTTCAACATCAGTCCTTCCAATGAACACTCAGGGCTGATCTCCTTTAGGATAGACTGGTTGGATCTTCTTGCAGTCCAAGGGACTCTCAAGAGTCTTCTCCAACACCACAGTTCAAAACCATCAGTTCTTTGGTGCTCAGCTTTCTTTATAGTCCAACTTTCACATCCATACATGACTACTAGAAAAACCATAGCCTTGACTAGATGGACCTTTGTTGGCAAAGTGATGTCTCTGCTTTTTAATACGCTGTCTAGGTTGGTCATAACTTTTCTTCCAAGGAGTAAGTGTCTTTTTATTTCATGGCTTCAGTCACCATCTGCAGTGATTTTGGAGCCCCCCCAAAATAAAGTCAGCCTCTGTTTCCACTGATTCCTTCTAGACAGTGCTTTTTCTTTTTCATTCTCCCAGTCTTTCCTCAATTTCCACTTGTCCACCTTGTTCTTTAAACTGTTTCTATGATAGATATTATAGACTTCCTTGGTGGCTCAGACACTGAAGCGTCTGCCTATACTACAGGAGACCTGGGTTTAATCCCTGGGTGGTGCAGATCCTCTGGAGAAGGAAATGCCAACCCACTCCAGTACTCTTGCCTGGAAAATCCCATGGACGGAGCAGTCTGGTAGGCTACATTCCATGGGGTCGCAAAGAGTCAGACATGACTGAGCGACTTCATGATAGATATTTCCTCAATCCTTTTATTGTTCTTAAGCAATTTTGATTACTCTGTGAAGAGGCTAGAAACGATTTCTTGTAGTCTACATCTTAAACAGGGGACATCTCTACTAGAACACTCATTCTTCTATTTATTCATTGATTTAGCCCTGAGGTTACAGAGAGAAACACCACAATCTCTGTTCTGGAGGGGAATTTAATCTAAGAGCTATATCTAAGAATGTGGCTGAGTAAAGTTCTTATCAAAGGAAAGAACAGACTTACTCATCTTTAGCCTCCAGAGAACCCATCAGAGTTCTTTTATCTTCTTCGTCGCTCAGCTTTCTTTAGCTTTCTTTATAGTCCAACTCTTACTTCCATACATGACTACTGGAAAAACCACAGCCTTGAGTAGATGGACCTTTGTTGGCAAAGTGATGTCTCTGCTTTTTAATATGCTGTCTAGGTTGGTCATAAAACATTTCTTTCAAGGAGTAAGTGTCTTTTAATTTCATGGCTGCAATCACCATCTGCAGTGATTTTGGAGCCCAGAAAAATAAAGTCTGTCACTATTTCTACTGTTTCCTCATCTATTTGCCATGAAGTGATGGGACCAGTTGCCATGATCTTAGTTTTCTGAATGTTGAGCTTTAAGCCAAAATTTTCACTCTCCTCTTTGACTTTCATCAAGAGGCTCTTTAGTTCTTCTTCACTTTCTGCTGTAAGGGTGGTGTCATCTGCATATCTGAGGTCATTGATATTTCTCCTGGCAATCTTGATTCCAGCTTGTGTTTCTCATGATGTACTCTGCATATAAGTTAAATAAGCAGGGTGACAGTATCCAGCCTTGACGTACTCCTTTTCCTATTTGGAACCAGTCTGTTGTTCCATGTCCAGTTCTAACTGTTGCTTCCTGACCTGCATACAGATTTCTCAAGAGGCAGGTCAGGTGGTCTGGTATTCCCATCTCTTTAAGAATAAAACAGTAATTTGAACAGACACATGAACCCCAATATTCATAGCAGTGTTAGTTAAAATTGTCAAGGTATGGAAGCAACCTAGATGTCCATTAATAGATGAATGTATTATGAAGTGGTGGTATATATACACAAGGGCCTACTACTCATGCATTAAAAAAAATGAAATTTTGCCATTTGCAGCAACATGGATGGACTTGGAGGGTGTTACACGCTTAGTGAAATAAATCAGACAGAGAAAGACAAATACTGTATTTGTATGTGGAATCTAAAAAATACAGCAAACTACTGAATACAAGAAAAAGAAACAGACCCACAGATAAAGGGGATAAACTAGTGATTACCATTGTGGTGAGGGAAGGTGGGGAGGGGCAAGAAAGGGGCAAGGGATTAATAGAGGTACGAACTATTACGTACAAAATAAATAAAATACAAGGATATATAGTAAAATACAGGGAATGTAGTCAATATTTTATAATAATAACTATGAAGGGAGTATGTGCTTCCCTAGTGGCTCAAACTGTAAAGAATTTGCCTGCAGTGCAGGATACCTGGGTTTGATCCCTGGGTTGGGAAGATTCCCTGGAGAAGGGAATGGCTATCCACTCCAGTATTCTTGCCTGGAGAATTCTATAGACAGAGGAGCCTATCAGGCTACGGTCCATATGGGTCACAAAGATTCGGACACGGCTGAGTGATTAACACTTTGACTTTCATAAATGGAGTATAACCTTTAAAAATTGTGAATCACTGTTATACACCTGTAACATAATATCATAGGTCAACTATAGTTTAAATAGTTTTTAAAAAAGTAAAAGTAGTCTCTGCCTACATGGAGCTTATGTTTCAGGATATAGACAATAAACAAATATACCATGTTAGCTGGTGATTGTGTTGCAGAGTTTAAAGCAAGAGGCGGGTGGCAGAATTCCCAGCAGTCCAATGCTTAGGACTCTGCTTTCACTGCTGTGCCCCTGATGGGAGAACTAAGATCCCACAAGCTAGCCCTGCAGCTCCACCAAGAAAACAAAGAAACTCAAGACCTTGTGTAGGGAAGCCAATAGTGCAGTCTATTACAAAGTTTAATTCCAGGGGCACTGTTTACATTAAAAAAAAAAAAGGCAAGGGAAAGGCGTAGTAGGCTACATGTATGGGTGTCACTGTTTTATTTAGGGTAGTCAAGCAAGGTGTCCCTAAAATGGTGACATTTGGGCAAAGACCTGAAGGAAGTGAGAGAGTTAAAAGAGAGTTCCAGATAGACTTTTACCTGCAAATATGGTTAAAAATTTGAGGACAGGAACCATTTCTTTCAGATTTTGATAACAGAGCAAAAACTATAGATAGGAGGCCTGAAATATATTGTATTCTATATTAGTTCGGTGCTGAAATAGGTGTTGTGATTATCTCTTTATTATTTCACTTAAACATCTAATTTTTTGCATGGATAATAGTTTCACCTGATTCAAACATAAAAAGTATATAAAGATCAGTGAGGGCTCCCTCTTTCTCCTGTCCCCATTCGAAGTTCCTATTGCTCCTATTAGGTTTCACTTTATCCTTTCAAAGATTTTTTTTCTCTTCTCAGGAGGTTTCAGACTGAAAACTTGAGATCATGCACCATCACACACATGGCTGCCACTCATCAGTCTCCTTGTAAGCTGATTCTGTTGGGTGCTTGTCAGCTGTGAACCCGTTCACTCTCAGAAACACAAACAGGATCCCAAGAATTTTTTTTTTAACATGGATATGTAAACCAATACTTAGAGGGAACAAAGAAAAACATGGAACATCCAGAGATAAGGTTCCGGGAGCTTTATCTTAAAAACAACCAAACAAAAAAAACAATCGTATTACCCCAGGTGCTCAAGGTTCTCCATCCACACTCAACTAGGGATCCAGAGGAATGAAAACCGGAAGTACTGTAAGGCGAACCGGAAGCATGGGGGCGACGGGGCAATAAAGGCCTTCGACTGAGGTAACTCGGAGTGGTCAATAGCTTGAGGGTGACTGTTTCAAGGCAGTCCCGATTCTTTTTCGTCTAAGGTCCATTTAAGAGTTTGACCTGCATCTCTGGCTGCTCAGGGTATTTGACTTGCCCCCAGGTCCCCTGATTTTTGCGTTGTGGCGTCTAGAATCTTCCACCCGCCGCACCTGGAAGGGTCCCGCACTGTTGGACCTCTCTCTGGGCGTCTCGTGGCTTTTCCTGAAAAGGCTGTGGAGGCTGCAGGTTAGTACGCGGGTCTTGTGTGTGTGCGTTATAGGGAAGGGTAGCCGCATCCATCTTATACGCGTACCTTAGGGTGGTTTTGTTTGTAAACATCTCGTTTGCATTTTAGAATCTGTAATCGTGTTGGTCACTCTTGTGAAAAATTTAGAAGGAGTTTGGTGCTCAAAGTTAGTATCATTTCAGGCTATAATGAGTCTCAATTTTCTTTGGTGGATGTTACTTTGCAGAATATTTGAAGTATCGTGCAAAAATTCTTCTCAGGCTGTGAGCAGTTACTGAAGTGCGTACATTCTTGAGGAAAATTTCTCCGGTTTTCTTTATTCTTAGGGTAATTTTATTCTGAAGTGCTTTGCACAAGCTGACTGAAATGGAATCTCCCTGAGGAAATGGCTGACCTAATCCTGATGATGCTGAATTGTGGGTTTAAATAACTCATGTTGTTGTCTTAATCTTCCTCTTAGCTTTACGTTTGGACAGTGATGTCTCTCAAAGCGTTTATGGGGACGTTTATAATTAGTTCATTTAGGGGACTTCCTTGGCAGTCCAGTGGTTAAGACTCCAGGCTTCCACTGTAGCGGGCAAGGGTTCCATCCCTGGTTGAGAACTAAGATCCTGCATGGCACAAGCTGGGGCCAGGAAGAACAAACAAACAAACAAACCCAGTGCAATTCATTTAGAAAGAAAGAGCGAAGATTTCCCATCTGTTCTGTAAAGCATTTGGTCTGGTATGTAGAAGTTACTTAATAAATTGATATTGAACCAAACCCATATACTTATTATTATATGTTTGTTATACTCTTAACTCCAGAAAGATTTGTAATGATCTTAAAAAGTGTGAAGATTCCACTAAGGCTCTTCCCCTTAAATTAATGAAATTCTTTATTTTTGATTATTTGCTATTTTTCGTTGGTTATAAATGTCTGTGGCTGTTTTTGTTTGTACCTTGAATGGAAAACCAGTGCTGAAATATTCCAACCTGAAAATCAGCAAATACTGTTTGAGTGGAATTTATTCTGCAGGCCTTCACAGTTCTTTGCTGTTACTTCTTTAGCCAATTTGAGTGTTTATGATAACCCTATCTGGTTTCAGGGTTGGTTTGGAGTAGTTAGTGAATTTTTCAAAATTATATTTCTCTACTCAATTTATGAAGTGTGCAAATATAACTTGAGAGAATATTTTAATTTTTATACTGCTTCATACCATATTATCAGGAACTAACATTAATTTTTATATCAGAGTGCCACTAGGTGGCAGCATAGTGTCTTTAAATAGTTTCTTAAGTTTTGACTATGAATTTCATAACTCCTCCTGCTATCATAGTGCTATTCTGATTGCAGTAGGTATCTGTCATGCTGAATGCCAGGCACTGGACTAAATAGGCATATTATCTCATTTAATCTCATTTAATCCTAAACAACAAATCCCAAACCTTGTGACCTAGCTATTCCCATTATTCTTTTATCATCTGAGAAAGATGTGGGAAAGCGATTAAGTAATAATGCAAGGCCTATAAACTACAAGGCTGATAAACTACACAACCAATAAGTCATAGAGCCCGAATTGGAATACAGGTGCTTAATTACAACTTGTTAGTCAAATTAAAGTTACTAGAAGTTTGAACAAGTGGTGAAGAACCAGCAATTAAAATGAGAAATCTGTGGATATTCTGAGAGAGGTGAGACCTGAACACTTTTTTAGTTTTTTGTTTTGCTTTTTGTGTGGATCATTTTTAACGTCTTTATTGAATTTGTTACAATATTGCTTCTGTTTTATGTTTTATCTTGAATTTGTTACAATATTTCTTCTGCTTTATGCTTTGGCTTCTTGGCCATGAGGGCATGTGGGATCTTACCTCCCCAAAGGGATCAAACCCACACTCCTTGCATTGTAAGGTGAAGTCTTAGCTACTTGACTGCCAGGGAAGTCCCTGAACATTGATTTTGTATAATGTGCCTCAAGACGGTTGGAGGTGCATGGTCAAAAGCCAGTATTTCCTAAATTGTGTTCCAAGCAGCACTAGTCCTTGGAGATGCTTCAGGAAAAAAAAAGATTTCTGTAACCAGAAATGCTCTTGGAAATTTCAATAAAGGTTCTCAAAAATCCTGCAGTAAAGAAACCTGTTTAACCCAACTTTTTTGGAATATTCCACATTGAAAAATACATTTTATGTGCAGGCCAATATAAACATATATTGGGTTGGCCAAAACGTTTGAGTTTTTCTGTAAGATGTTATGGAAAAACACAGACTCATTTTTGGCCAACCCAATACTTACACCTGAAATAAAATACTAAAATACACATGAAGAAATACTTACTTTATATTTTCTATTTTTTCCAGTCTTTTTTTAAAAAATGGTAAATATCTGTTGATATTTATTATTCTGTTAGTCCTGGTAATAGTTGAATGATGAGAGGATGAGATGGTTGGATGGCATCACCAACTCTATGGACCTGAGTGTGAGTAAGCTCCCAGAGTTGGTGATGGACAGGGAAGCCTGGTGTACTGCAGTCCATGAGGTCGCAAAGAGTCAGACATGACTGAGTGACTGGATTGAACTGTGTAGTTGAATGAACACAGTGTTTCTTGCAGGGAAATTATTCCTGATAATAATTCAGGCAAAGTAAGAACATAGGAAAAATTTTATTGATAGAATTCCCCAAAATACATTCTTTGGAACACATATTCCCCAGAATATTAATTGATATTATGAATAATCAAAAAAGTGTTTCCTGATCAAGATAAACTTGGGGGATTTAGGTTAAAGTTAAACCAATTCTACCTATACTAGTGGTACTATTCATTTCTAAGATGAGGAGTTAGTATTCAGTGTTTCCCAGATTTATTTGACCATGGAACCTATTTTTAGAGGTTTACCTTGTGACCATTCGAATACACTTTGGGAAACGATCATGTTGATAATTAGGGCCAAAATGTTTTTGTTGTAATGTATGCGTTTCAGGTGAAAATTTTTGTTGTAAATTATTCACCTAAGTTTTATAACTCATTTATCCTATTTGCTGGTATTGACATGGCAGAAAATATGTCAGAAAGCCTTTCAGCTTCTTAGTTTTCTTCTTACCCATGGAAACTTTCTGTTAATAAGAAAAGTCTTTATGAAATTCTCTGGTACTGGTAAATTTCATATAAACAAAAACTTTTATTTTCAGTTTAAATTCAGTGAGCAGTAAATTTCCAGGTATGTTAGAGTGAGCCACGTGAAGACATTTTGGCAATTTTTGTTTCATATTTGGGAACATTTGATGTTTAGTTAAAGGTTAAATGTTTAAGAAATGTGTAAAGGATTTTCCTACACTTTATTTATATGCTGAGCAAAATCAGTGCTTATGTACTTGATCCAAAGTTGTTTTAGATTAGTTGAATTTATGGTACCTGTAATAGTTTATTTCATGTTTGGTTCCATAGTAATTGTTAGGGAGAGAATTTCCAGTTCTCTCTTTTACACATCTCAGACCATTCATTTTTAGAATTTAAGTATTCTGACTTTACAGGATTTGTATATGAAATCCCCACTCCTTTTCTTAAATCAAGAAGAAATTTGGCAAAGTTTTTTTTACTGTAAATAGAGAATATTTTACTCATAATAGTGTAAAAATTTTCTGTAAGAAGTTCAGTGTTTTGGTAGCTACACATAATTGATAGAAAATTGGAAGAAATACTTACCAGGTGTTCCCATAGTGCATTTCTCACTGGAGCTTAAGAAACCTGTAAACACAAAACAGTTAATGAAAAATAACTTTTGTGGCAGCATTATCAATTGACATACAAGATTATGTGAACTAGACAATAAGAACAGAGCAGTATACACAGTAAGGTACTAATCTTATGGGCAGCAAGTACAGGAGCAATTGGTGAAAAATAGATTTGTAAGAAAGTTTTATGGAAGAAACGGAATTTGATCTGATTTTTGTTTAAATATGTTTAAACAGAAAAAGTAGAGAAAGACCTTCTATGTTAGAGAGTTGAATGTGTGATGATGTTAATCAGTTCAAGTTCCTTAACATGGCTTGAATATCCTCAAGACCTGCCTGCCTGTCCTCTCTCTCTTTTTTTTGGTCCTTTTTTTTTTATTGTGAGAAAATAAACATAAGATGAAATTTAATGTTTTAAAATATACAGTTCAGTAGCATTACAGACATGCACGTTGTTGTACCAACACCACCATTCATGTCCAGAATTTCAACTTCTCAAGCTGGAACTCGAAACCCATTAGACAATAACTTTCCATTCCCTCTTTCCCATTCTTGGCAATAACCATGCTACCTTCTGTCTCTGTGAATCTGACTACTCTTGGTATCTCATATACATGGAATCCTACAGAATTTGACCTTTGCCCCTGGATTATTTCATGTAGCTTAGTGTCTTCAAGATTCACTTACATTGTAGCATGTTTCAGAATTTTTTTTTAAAGGCTAAATAATGTTCCATTGTATGTATAGACCTAGAGCTTTGTAGTTTTCCCTCACAGAGATCTTGTACATATTTTGTTAGATTTATACCTAAATATTTTGTTTTCCTTTCTTCTTCTTTCTTGGTGCTGGGTTTTTAGTGTTATTATTATTTTTTGTTCTGTTTCTCGGTTTTTAATTCTAATTGATTACTGATCTATAAGAAAGCTATTAGCCAGCCACTGCACTTAGTTTGATGCTGCACTTCCCCTCCCTAACCATCCTTAGCTCAAGGCAGCACCAAAGGAGTCCAACTCCCATAACCGAGAGCATCACTTCCCCCCAAGAAGCCCCAGGCTCCCACACACCTGCAGGGGAGCAGACGGGCACTCTCTCAGTCTGAAGCAATCTCTCTTATGCCAGGTTCATGCTGAAATGTGCAGAAACAGGCTAACACCCACCCAGTAATGAGAGAGGGAAGTTTAGGGGTCCTCACCTAACATGCTTAGATACTCGGTTGTGTCCGATTCTTTACAACCCCATGGACTGTATAGCCCACCAGACTCCTCTGTCCATGGGATTTTCCAGGCAAGGATACTGGAGTGGGTTGCCATTTCCTTCTCTATGCCTGCCCTCTCTTTTTGTATTTAATCACATGATCTTTTTTCTTTAAAATGTTTGAATTTCTTCTCTTCTGTCCCCTACTTTTCCTTGATTGCGTGCATGCTAAGTCACTTCAATTACTTATGACCTTAAATCTCACTTAATGTTTCATTTTGTGAAGACTGCTTATTAACAACCTCCTTTCAGTGTCCTATCTTTTTGCCTTTTCACACTGTTCATGGGCTTCTCAAGGCAAGAATACTGAAGTGGTTTGCCATTCCCTTCTCCAGTGGACCATGTTTTGTCAGAACGCTCCACCATGATCTGTCTGTCTTGAGTGGCCCTACATGGCAAGGTTCATGGTTTCATTGAGTTAGACAAGGCTGTGGTCCATGTGATCAGATTGGTTAATTTTCTGTGATTGTGGTTTTCAGTCTGTCTGCCCTCTGATGGAGAAGGATGAGAGGCTTATGGAAGCTTCCTGATGGGAGAGACTGACTGAAGAATTGATGCTTTTGAACTGTAGTGTTGGAGAAGACTCTTGAGAGTCCCTTGGACTGCAAGGAGATCCAACCAGTCCATCTTAAATGAAATCAGTCTTGAATATTCATTGGAAGGACTGATGCTGAAGCTGAAACTCCAGTATTTTGGCCACCTGATGCGGAGAACTGACTCATTTGAAAAGACCCTGATGCTGGGAGAGATTGAAGGTGGGAGGAGAAGGGGATGACAGAGGATGAGATGGTTGGATGGCATCACCGACTCAATGGACACGAGTATGAGTAAACTCCAGGAGTTGGTGATGGATAGGGAGGCCTAGCGTGCTGCAGTCCATGGGGTTGCAAAGAGTGGGACACGACTGAGTGACTCAACTGAACTGAACAACCTCCTGCTTTCCAAATCAGTTTGTGTCAGTAAGAACTACCCTCCTATCCTTCAGCCAAATTTGATTTCCCTTTACTCAGGTCTGTCTCATGAACTGTTTCTTGAATTCCTCAATAGACTAAAATCTCTTCTCTGAAGGTTAATTAAATCAGAGTTTTACAGCTAGAAGTAGCACTAGACATCATCTGCTTCAATTTGCTATTGTACTTATAACTATTTGGGTAATGAGACAGGATATTTACGAATTAACAGTCAAATTATAATTTAAATTTAGCTTAACATCCTTATTTTATAGGTGAGTAAGTGAGGCTTGGGCGCTGTGTATTTTGAACCCTTGAGAATGAAAGTTGAAAGTGTTAGTTATGTCCAACTCTTTGGGACCCCATAGCCCACCAGGCTCTTTTGTCCATGGAATTTTCCAGGGCAAGAATACTGGAGTGGCTAGCCATTCCCTTCTCCAGGGGATCTTGCCAACTCAGGGACTGAACCCAGGTTTCCTGCATTGCAGGCAAATTCTTTACCATCTGAGCCACCAGGGAAGCCCCTTAGTAAACCCTTTTTTATCTATCATGTCTTTTATATCATGCCTAGTGTTATCTGTCTGGGTTTACACTTGTTTGAATAAATGTTTTATCTACCTTTCTAGACTTTGACGATAAAAACCATTAACTCACATTTGTATCACTTGCAGTTTCTTGAACAGAGAGATGCATTTAATTATCCTCTTATTCTTTGCTATCTCTATATAAGAAGTCTAATTTAAAAAATCCATAGTGGACACGTTTCCCGTTTTTCTTCATTACATAATTATTCTTCCCTATGATATCCTTAAGATGTCTTAGGATATAAACACATATATTTTAAGATATCTTAAGATACACATACAGTTTCAGGAAACACTTTCACCACAGCATGCAGTGCAACAAAATTGAGTGCCTGACTGCAGTAAATTATTGTATAAGGCAGTATAAGGAGGGAGGTTGTCACTCAGGCCCTTTGCTCAGTTGTATGACTTGTACCTCTCAACTTTTGTCCTATCTATTAAATATATGCTATGTAATTAGATGCTTTAAAGAAAAAAAAAAAGAATTGGCCATTAGTCTCACTACTCAAAAGGTAATAGCTAACACACAGTTATTGCTAATACAAGGTAGAATGTGAGTGCAAATTTAATCAGTTCCAGTTTGGCACTGTGCAGTGTGGAACGTAAAAAACCCTTTGGTTCTTCACTTTTAGAGGGAATACACTCTAGGAAATGTTTGTCATGATTATCATACTGTTACAAATGGTCCTGATGGAGTTAAGGTGATTTTCCAGTGAATCTTGTAGCAATCCAAGATTAGATACTTAAATAGTGATTGTGTATTTTTAAATCCTGTTTTGTTCATTTTTTCTCAGTCTTTTTCAATCTGTACACACTAATTAATGAATGCAGTTTTTTACATATGAGCTCACTTTTTTGACATGTCATTCATGTTTTACACAAATATTAATAAATTACTTATGAAGGAGACATGCTTACAAAATTGATACAGCATTCAGTTCAAGTTGTAAGAGTATTTCCAATAATAAAAAGCATGATGAAAAGCTAACTGTGGGCTATTTAAGGAAAAAAAGGAAACTTGGAACTACAGGTTTTTAACAAAGAGTTTTGTGGGAAAACTCTTGAAGTTTTAGTAACTGAAAAATCAAATTTTTGTTAAATATTTGTAAAGCTGTTTTTGATGATTTTGTTTATACTCTGAATGTTTTAGCTAATGTCAAAGACTACCAATTGTTATTATGTGAAATGATAGTGTGAAATTGATGCTGTTATAGTATAACAATAAGGACGTGACTCATGTATTTTATGTACACATGCATTCAACTGTAGTGACAAATGGCTTCATGCTGTGTGATTAAATGCATATTAGCGTTTGCCCTAGGCATTTGATTATTACCATCTTTACTTCATTACATTACCACACTGTATGGCCATATAATTTATAAGATAATACACACATCACTTTGTTGCTGATAGGAATTATTCTGTTTTATGGATGGTGTCCTTTAATTTTGCCTTTCATGGATTATAAAATTGGTTAATATCTGCTGAAGTGAATCACTGGAGAAGCAAATAAAGATGTTGGCCTCAGGTCACAGTGTCATTTGTGATACTGGCAAAATCTTACAGGCTCATTTATCCCTGTACATGATTGATAACAGCATGGGTTAAATGGAGAAAGCTTTGCTTCTATTAAAGGATCATCATGAATGAAGACCTCCCACTTAAAAGTCAGGCATGATGAGAAGACAAGAGACTATCTACAGGTCAAATTAAATAACTTAAATAATTTAAGTAGAATGACAGTGTAATTTGTCCATTCTATGTTATTACTCTGACCCCTATCAGAATTGTAGGCTAACTTACTTTCTTCTGTAGAGTATTTAAAATGTAATTTTTAACAAATACTTACAAAGGTAAAAAGGCCTGTAGAGCTCTTAAATTGTGGTAAAATATAGATATTTTTTATGTGCTTCTGAAAAAAAACTCTTTTTTAAAAACACTGCAATACTTGTAAAATACTGAATCAAGTTATATGGTGAATGCTGAGGTAATGCTTTAGGCATTTTATAGTATTATGACTTTATTTAAAATATTTTAATAATATAGATAATGTAAATATAGTTTTTATTATCAACCTGTATTTACAAATACTATCAATAAATTTATTATAATAAACTTCTATAAATGAACTATTTACAAGACTTTGTTAGTAACACTACAATGCTAAATGTTAAAAATAAAGATGCAGTCAGCATTTTTTAATGACTGCTTTCCTATATGGAACCATTGTTTGAGTTTAGCTCTTCACATTGTCTGTCAGGGTAGGGAAGCCCTAAGCATTTTTGGATAATAAAACCAGTATTGAAATGTGAGAATGTTTTGATCTGTTAAGAGTAAAATATGGATGAAACCTCAAATATTACATGTCTACTTTAAATGTCCAAAGAGGTGTGTTTAGAGCATAAAAACATTCTCATTTCTTGTTCATTAGCTGTTGAACCCTTACTATATATATGCCGGGACTTTAATATACTACCTCATTTAATCCTCACACCCTGTAAAATAAGTATCCCTGTTTATAGATGAAACCGAGACCCAGAGAAGTCATACAGGTGGTAAGAGACAGAATTTGAACCCACATCTGTTGGGGATTCTTAAAGGAATCTATAAAGGTGGATATGTTGTTTTCAAAGTACATTATAAAAATCTGTATTTTACCACAAATCTTCAAAACTAGTGTATTTCTCACTTTATCAAGCTGGTTGTGTCATATTGTGAAAGCTGTTTTTGGATTGTGACTCTCAGTAAAAAATACATTTCACATTATGATCCAGCACACATACATGTGTTTGCTGCTGCTAAGTCGCTTCAGTCGTGTCCGACTCTGTGTGACCTCATAGACGGCAGCCCACCAGGCTCCCCTGTCCCTGGGATTCTCCAGGCAAGAACACTGGAGTGGGTTGCTATTTCCTTCTCCGATGCATGAAAGTGAAAAGTGAAAGTGAAGTTGCTCAGTCGTGTCTGACTCCTAGCGACCCCATGGACAGCAGCCTACCAGGCTCCTCCGTCCATGGGATTTTCCAGACAACAGTACTAGAGTGGGTTGCCATTGCCTTCTCTGACATGTGTCTGCATTTACATATAATTAAGACAAAAGTTATGAAATTTCTAACATGTGACAATTGCTGGTATATTCTATTCTGTTCTTTTCTGTTCTTTTTCATGGTAAGAATTGCCACTTGCACCTAAACTGATTTTATATCTCTCTAAGCATTCTCAACTGCAGTAATTCTGAACCAACTTAGAACATACATGATAAAGTTTTTTCCTCCATCATAGAATTTATGTGTACATTTCGTAGAAAGCAGAACGAAGGGGAAAACAACACTCATATCTTGATAATTGAAAGACAACTGCAGATAACATTTTGATGTATTCTCTTTCAATATTTTTTCCTATGGTATTTATATGTGTTGTTTTAACTATGATGGTTATATTATTTTGGATCCAAATTTTAAAAATTCAGTGTTTTATCAAAGTTAGGTGTGCATGTAATGGAAAGAATTAAACCTTTTTTATAAGGTTTGTTCAGAAAAGCAGTAATCTCCCTTGCCATTTCCTCCTTTCCAGAGCAACTACTATAAACTGTTTCAGCTGATTCTTTATACATTTACTTCCACAGCTCTAAATAATATACTTACCACTACTACTACTTCATTTTCCCATTAGGCATTATTAAATGACTGTCCATAGTTTTCTTATTTAGAGTTATATTATTATGACTGTGTAAATGCTCTTCATAGCTGAACCATTGTAGTATGCTATGATTATCTTTCCTTTCTTATATAACATTCTCCTCAATTGCATTGTTTTGTTTTCCCCCATTCCTTAATTTTTAATATATCCGTCAGACTTTCTCGTCAAAATTCTGAGAAACTTCAGACTTTTATCAGTTATATAAAATTCCTGTTAACGACTTAAAAACAATTGATAATCTGTTAACTTCATCCTTTTGAGGAACTTTCTACCAAAGCTTACTACAGCTCCAGTCTGGACTGGTTGCTTTCTACGTTTGCTGTACAAGTGTCATCTTGCTATCTCCCTTCACCATTCCAGGAGTTCCTTTCCTCTTTCTCTGTTGTATAGGGTCCCCTGTTTCCTGGATCCCATACCTTTCTCCTTCAGAAAAATCTTTGAAGTGGCTATCTGAGAAAGGATGCAGGAAAGATAAATTGTTTTGGACACTGCATGTCAGAAAAGATCTTTTACCTTCACACTTGGTGTGGCTGGTGAAATTGCAATTTTGTAATGATTTCCCCTTAATTTTGAAGGCTTAGCGTCTTTATTTTCGCTTTCATTGTAGATACTGAAAAATTCTGATGTAATTCTTCTTCCTTCGTATGGAAAAAAGTCTTTTCCTTTTCTGGAAGCGTATGGGATCTTTCCATTTTGTCCAGTGTTTTGTTATTTCACCATGTTGTGTGTCTTGGTCCCAGCTCTTAATGAGCTCTTTGTGAACTCCTGTTTTTTAGTTCTGTGAAAATTGATTTTGAAAATTTTTGATTTGTTCTCCTCTATTTTCTCCCTTGGCTTATTTTGGACTTCTGGGGTACAGTTAATTGGACCTTCTGAATTATCCTTTTTTTGCTTCAATTTTATATTTCTTTGACTTTCTGTTCTTTTTTCTAAGATTTCTTCAATTTGCCTTCCAATTCTTCTATTGAATTTTTCATCTCTTTATCTTAATTTTGAAAAGAACCGTTCTTTCTGTGAATTTTACTTTAGCATCTTCCTTTTTTTTTTTTCCTGTATATACTCTTAATAAGACTATTATGTTTCTTTTGAAAGAATTCCATCTGCTTAATCTTTGCTTCCTTTAAATTGCTTTTTAAATTTTACTGTTAGATTTTGCTTGTCTTTGAAATTAGACACTTGCCCTGAAAGTCTATTGATCTTTGGCTCTCTGCTCTGTATTTAAGATCAGAGTACCAAAAAAGCGAATTGGAAGCTCTAGATCCGGGCTACCTGTGCTCAGTCACTCAGTCATGTCCAACTCTTTGCAACTCCATGGACATGGAATTTTCCAGGCAAAAATACTGGAATGGGTTGCCATTTCCTACTCCAGGGAATCTTCCCGTCTCTTGCACTGGCAAGTGGGTTCTTTACCACTGCACCACCTGGGAAGCCCTTAGATAAATGGTTAGGGCTTATGACTGTGGCCTTCATTTTAGTGTAACCTGACCAGAACATTTTGTGAGCAAACTCCCAGTGTCACAGTCCTTTGTCCTTTCTCTTGGCCAGTCAAATCCTTGAAAACATGCTCAGTCTCCTCCTTTGAGTGCTGCCTATCGTCAGGTGTGCAAGCCCTGTAGAGGAAGAAGGCTTGTCAGCCAGGGGTGTCTCAAAATTTGGTAAATGAACTTTTCAAAATAATAGCCATCCCCCATCCCCACCCTCACCCTTTTTGGCTGTGCCTGTTATCTCCTGTTGTAGAGACTCTGTTTTATCATCTTCAGAACAACTTCTAATCTGTCCTGGTAAGGGAAGGGAGAGAGGGAATCTGTGGGTCTAAACTCTTCTTAAGTAGACTTTCAAGCAGCTGTTTCTGTTTTTGGCTTATGTTCCCTTCATCGTTACTTTAGAGAGCCCTAGTTTCACCAGACTGTTTGTTTCAAGAGGTGGGAAAGGACAGACTAGGAAGGGGCTGGAAAAGGGGGCACATGATATAAACCAAATTGTTTCTTAGTTTTTCCTGTTCCTGGCTTTACTTTTATAGGTCTTAAAAATATTACTGCTCCCCTGTCTGCCTGCCCCAAACCAAATTTTTGTTGGTTTTGTCTCATTTCTCATTCTTTTTGGTCAAAGGGTTTATGCCTTAAATTGGTCACTGTCATTTATGGGGGATGAGCTAAATGCCTGTGTTCAACCCACTATGTCTAACTGAACGACTCTGAGTCCCGTTGTTTTTGTTGATATTTTAACAAAACATTATAATGTAAATATTTTCTGCTATTATAAACTGTACAAACACATTTTTGAGAGGTGATATAATGTAGTGGTTAGGAATGAAGCCTAGAATCTGGTTACTGGATTCATAGCTTAGTTCCACCCCTTCCTGTGTAACCTTGGGCAAGGTACTCCATCTCTTTTTGCCTTCAAAAAGGCATTTCAGAAATGGAAATACTAACGGTAAATATCTCATAATGTAGTTTGGTGAACTAAATATAGTGTTAAGTCTTGCATATAGTATTGTTGTTCAGTTGCCCAGTTGTGTCTCACTCGTGACTACATGGACTGCAGCACACCAGGTCTCCCTGTCCCTCACCATCTTCCGAAGTTTGCCCAAGTTCATGTCCATTGTATTGGTGATCCCATCCAGCCATCCCATCCTCTGACACCTTCTTCTCCTCCTGCCCTCAGTCTTTCCCAGCATCAGGGACTTTTCCAGTATGTCAGCTGTTCGTATCAGGTGACCAAAATACTGGAGTTTCAGCTTCAGCGTTAGTCCTTCCAGTGAGTATTCAGGGTTGATTTCCCCTAAGATTGACTGGGTTGATCTCCTTGCCATCCAGGGGACTCTCAGAAGTCTTCTTCAGCATCACAGTTCAAAGGCATCAATTCTTGCTGCTCTGCCTTCTTTACGGTCCAGCTTTCACAACTGTATGTGACCACAGGGAAGACCATAACCTTGACTATATGGACCTTTGTCAGGAGACTAATGTCTCTGCTTTTCAACACACTGTCTAGGTTTGTCATAGCTTTCCTGCCAGGAAGCAATTGTTTTCTGATTTCATGGCTGTGGTCGCCATCTGCAGTTATTTTAGAGCCAATAAGAGGAAATCTGTCGCTACTTCTACTTTTCCCCCCTCTATTTGCCATGAGGTAATGGGGCTGAATGCCATGATCTTAGTTTTTTAATATTTAAAATCAGATATAGAAAGTGCTTGCATATAGTTAGTGCTTAATAAATATTGTTATATTTTCATTTTAGGTGACTACATATATCATCAGGTAGTGATAACTTGACTGTTTTCTTATTACTGGACACTTAGGTTGTTTCAAATTTTTCTTTCTTGTTTTTATTAAGTATTCAGTAGTAGACATCTATTAACATGAAAGTTCTCCTGCATTTAAGATTTTTTCTTTTGAATAATTTTTTCTTTTTCTTTTGAATAGATTCTTCTAAATGGAATGTGTATAGTTTATGACTCTTGGGATATTCTAAGTTGTTTTCCAAAGGATTATTTTCACTTAATTTCAATCAGAACCATTTGAATGCCTGTTTTACTATCCTTTTACCAGTACTAAATATTAATTAAAAAAAAAAAAAAACGTTGCTAATTTGGTAGGTAAAAACGTCATTTTAACATACATTTTTTGACTTACTAGTACAACAGTGTTAAAGAAGAAAAGCAGTCAGCTAGCTTGTCTTGTATTTTAGCTCATTTAGAGATGTGTGGTAAACTATCATGGAAAGTTGTTTTATTGACCCACATACATTCTTCCTTTTTTTTTTTTTTTGGCCATGCTCTGTGGCTTGTGGGATCTTATTTCCCAGATCAGGGATTGAATTCAGGTCCTCAGCAGGAAAAACATGTCCTAACCACTGGACGACCGGGGAATTCCTTCTTCCTCTTTCTTGATGACAGTATGTGACATTTCCCCGAAGTAGTCCTCTTCACTTTCTCAGGCATGTGATGTTTGGGAGATTAACCTGGATTGACTTCATCTCCATTCCAAAGGTTGAGTTTGTCAAACTGTGTCTACATTAACCCTGAGCTCAGTAATTGGTTCAGGGATGGAAAGGTAACACACGCATCCCCAGTGTGGTAACTTTAGGACTTTTATTGGGACACAGGCTCTCCTTTTTCTTGTTGAAATAAGGAATAAGGAAGTGTATAGCCTTGGAAGCTGGTTGCAGAAGTTTTGACATTACGACATGATAGCCTGTTGAAAATGTAGCCAGAATTAAGGGAAAATAGCAAAAATTAAAAGAATAACAATACAAGTGCTGGTCACATTGATTACCTTAAGCCAAATCTAATTCTAGTGTTTAAATCAGTTAGTCAGTTCAGTTGCTCAGTCGTGTCCGACTGTTTGCAACCCCAGGGACTACAGCACACTGGGCCTCCCTGTCCATCACCAACTCCTAGAATTTACTCAAACTCATGTCCATTAAGTCGGTGATGCATCCAACCAGCTCATCCTCTGTTGTCCCCTTCTCCTGCCTTCAGTCTTTCCCAGCATCAGGGTCTTTTCAAATGAGTCAGTTCTTCGCATCAGGTGGCCAGAGTATGGAGTTTCAGCTTCAGCATTGGTCCTTCCAATGAATGTTCAGGACTGATTTCCTTTAGGATGGACTGGTTGGATCTCCTTCCAGTCCAAGGGACTCTCAAGATCTTCTCCAACACCACAGTTCAAAAGCATCAACTCTTTGGCCCTCAGCTTTCTTTATAGTCCAACTCTCACATCCATACATGACTACTGGAAAAACCTTGACTAGACGGAACTTTATTGGCAAAGTAATGTCTCTGCTTTTTAAATCAGACAAGCCAATAAATTTTCTTTTCTTTCTTTTTTTTTAACTTAAGGGAAAATTTTTATTGGAGATGTCCTTTTAATGGAGGGTTCAGTTCAGTTCAGTCGCTCAGTCGTGTCCGACTCTTTGCGACCCTATGAATCGCAGCACGCCAGGCCTCCCTGTCCATCACCAACACCTGGAGTTCACTCAGACTCACGTCCATCAAGTCAGTGATGCCATCCAGCCATCTCATCCTCTGTTGTCCCCTTCTCCTCCTGCCCCTAGTCCCTCCCAGCATCAGAGTCTTTTCCAGTGAGTCAACTCTTCCCATGAGGTGGCCAAAGTACTGGAGTTTCAGCTTTAGCATCGTTCCTTCCAAAGAGGGTAGGGGATGGATAACATGGTTTCCATTAAAGAAAGCTCTTTGGCCAATATTTTAAGTTATCCTTGTTTGGCTTCCCCCCACCCCCCAGTGAAATCATGAGTTTATTTAAGAAGATGACATAAGAGGGCAATCATAAACAGTTTCTGCATTCTCTTTGTTCCTCCCAGTGTCTCTCTCTTTATGGTTACATTGAAATGGAAATGAATCTCTTTACAAGATTTAACATTTGAAACAAACCATTTTAGTATTTTGCATTTTGATGGAAACAACAAAGAGTACAGAGATAACTCCATTAATGTTTTTTCAAAAACACCTTGTTCGGCTTTCTAAATATTTTTAAATGCAAGTTGATGATGATGGTTTAGTTGCTAAATCCTGTCCAGATGCCTGCAACCTCATGGACTATAGCACACCAGGCTCCTCTATCCATCTGATTTTCCAGGCAAGAATACTGGGGTGGGCTGCCATTTCCTTCTCCTAAATTTCCTTTTCTTTTTTGAGTTGGTTTTTCTATATTTGGAACTGAAGGTATCCTATACTCATCTGAGTTAGCAGTAATGGTTGGAAGAGTGCTTCCTATTTTTTTATGCCCCACATCACCACACAATTGAAAGATGAATTGAAAGATGATAGCACAGTATTTGTACAGAGCAGAAAGGCATGTGGACAAAGTTACTCCTGACCAGTTGTATGCATCCCTGGGTGTTTGGCTTTCCCAGGCTATGCCTGGCCTTTGCATAACTGAGAGGAGTAATGAGTCTCAAACCTGTAACTTACTCATAGTATACGGTCTTAGCACACCAGTTGGAAATCTCTGGGCTAGAACATAATACTTACAAACTTAAGATCATGGGATTGATTCTGTTAGGGGAGTGTAATCTCCTCGGTTCTGTCTCATCATAACAAAGATTTGAAATGACGGACATTAAAGCCCTCAGCGCATCACAGCTCTTGGACAATCCATGTTATAGTTCTCAGATAGATTAGTTTTATTTAAAAAATAAAGGAAAATACATCCTCGAGGCATGAGGGCATGCCATCCCAAAAGACGTGAAGAGGAGAGAGAGAGAGAGAACGCAAGCACACGGCTGCACAGGAGAGAAAGAGAGAGAGAGACATCCCCCAGCCCCTTTGGCTCCTCTTTTTATATGTTTTTTCCTCCCACTGGGCCTGCCCTATATAAATTGGGCTAGCCAGGAGTGCTGTTTCTTCTACCCGAGGTCCTCACTCCGGTCCTCAGACCTTCCTTTGTTCTATTTTCTCGGGCTTTTCCCTTCCTTGTCTTTTAGCCACCGCCATTCTGGACTCCTTTTTCCTATTCTAACTACCTAACAATTCCCATATACTTTGCTTATTTTGCTCTTTCTATAACATTCCTAATTCTGATCATGAATTTAAAAAGTGTACCAAGTGGGGAAACAAATCTTAATCATTTTCCCTGGTTCAGATTTTGGGAATATTTGAAAATTTGTGAATACTTAGAGTTAATTTCGGAGAAGGCAGTGGCACCCCACTCCAGCACTCTTGCCTGGAAAATCCCATGGACTGAGGAGCCTGGTAGGCTGCAGTCCATGAGGTCGCTAAGAGTTGGACACGACTGAGCGACTTCACTTTCACTTCTCACTTTCATGCACTGGAGTAGGAAATGGCAACCTACTCCAGTGTTCTTGCCTGGAGAATCCCAGGGACGGGGGAGCCTGGTGGGCTGCCATCTATGGGGTCGCACAGAGTCGGACACGACTGAAGCGACTTAGCAGCAGCAGTAGCCGCAGCATTAATTTTCTCTGATTCTTTATACAAAAGATAGAGTTGTCACCAGTTTTCTCATTTCCATTGTTGAAGACTGATTAGAAGTCTCATAGTTTTATTTAGTACTTTAAATCAGTATTTGGTAAACTAGAACAAGGAAACAAATCCTTTCCTAGATGGGATCTAAAATCTACATTTTAAAAATATATTAAAAAAAAATTCAGTGACCAAGTAAGTATCCCATGCTTTGGTTAATTTATATCAGTATTTTTCTACACTTGAGTGGGCTCGTTAAAGCAAGATTGAAGTAGCCCGCCCCCAGTTCTTGACTCAGTGGATCTGAGTTAGGCCCTAGAATTTGCATTTCTAGCAAAGTGATGCTGGTATTGTTGGTCCAAGGACTATACTTTGAGAAGTGAAGCAAAGTGAAAGTCACTCAGTCGTGTCCAACTCTTTGTGACCCCATGGACTGACTGTACAGTCCATGGAATTCTCCAGGCCAGAATACTAGAGTGTGTAGCCGTTCCTTTTTCCAGGGGATCTTCCCAACCCAGGGATCGAACCCAGGTCTCCTGCATTGCAGGTGGATTCTTTACCAGCTGAGCCACAAGGGAAGCCCATACTTTGAGAAACACTGATTTATTTCATGCTTTTGTTGTTTGCTTACCACTGTTGATTTTTATTAAAGTTAACAGGTAGGTAGTGTGATTTTCTACTCTTAACATAAAGGTACTGTTCTCAAATTTTGCAGATATTTTGAACTTTTAGTGTTTAGGACAAGTACTGTTGTTACATGGGCTTTCCTGATGGCTCAGTGGTAAAGCATCCGCTTGCAATGCAGGAGATGAGGGTTCGATCCCTGGGAAGATCCCCTGGAGAAGGACATGGTAGCCCAATATTCTTGCTGGAAAAAAATCCCAAGGACAGAGAGACCTGGCAGGCTATGGTCCATGGCGTTGCAAAGAGTTGGACATGACTGAAGCAACTGAGAAGACACACACAGTGTTATATAGCAAGAAACAAATACCAGGTCACCAAATAAATGCAGTTTATTTCTGCATAAATAAAGTATATTTCTGGTAAGTGAATAATGCTTTGACATTGACTTTCCATATAAAATAGAAGGAGCCTTCTGATGGAAATAATCGAGCCTTCTTTAGTAATAAAAATCAAAGATAAAAATATAGCAAACCTCTTAAAGAGATCACTATATTCAATCTCTTTTGGGATATGTTGGTATGTAAGTAATAGATAACATCTATTTAAAAAAACAAAGCTTTCTGATAAAATATTAATTACACTTAAGCTTATTACTATTATTTTGTGTACTATTTTTAAAAGTCTGAATAGTATAGAAAATAAAATTAGACATAGTTGTCAATTTTTTCTGTGTTCTTTTCACAATTATTTATTAATTGAACTGGTTGGTGGTGTTAATCCATCTAAAAATCTATTTCAGAACTTTGAGAGTGCTCATCTTTTAAAATAGGAAGCATTTTTTGGGTTAAGCTTGAAATTTATTGACAGATTAGGGAACTTTATCTCAGAAAAATTAATCTTCACCTTTAGGAGTCTGACTTTGGTGATTTTTAAAAAAATATGCCATAGGAAGTAATGCCTATACACCTCAGAAGCAATTTAAGGATCAAAAGAAAAATATAGGTGAAATTGCTCTGTAATATGTGAAGTTGTATAAAAATAAGCTATTTTAATTGCAAGTTAATTAAATGAATGCTTACTTTGGGTCTAGAAATGTGGGGGAGTAAATGAAAGCATGTGGAACAGTTCTTGCCTTTAAGAAACATCTAATTTGGAGAGGCAGGTGGACACATATAGAACAACTGGTAAGTTATTATTAAACTGTAGTGTTGACTTTAACCACTCAACAGGAGTTTAGAAAATAGAGGGTTTAGAGTGGTCAGGGAAGGATTTCTGGAGAAAAGGGGCCTTGAATTGGGCATAAGAGGTGGAGTAGAATTTAAATGAAAGGGGAGTTGAAAAATTATTCTAGGTACCAAGGTGGGAATGAGTGTGGATTAGGTGGGAGACAGTAGGAAACTATTGGAGAAAGCAATGGCAACCCACTCCAGCACTCTGGCCTAGAAAATCCCATGGACGGAGAAACCTGGAAGGCTGCAGTCCGTGGGGTCGCTGAGGGTCGGACACGACTGAGCGACTTCATTTTCACTTTCACTTTCATGCATTGGAGAAGGAAATGGCAGCCCACTCCAGTGTTCTTGCCTGGAGAATCCCAGGGACGGGGGAGCCTGGTGGGCTGCCATCTATGGGGTCGCACAGAGTTGGCCACGACTGAAGCAACTTAGCAGCAGCAGCAGTAGAAAACTATAACAGAAGACATCTTGGCTCTCTGTTGGAACCTGTGTTTGGTGTAGAAGATTAAATTTGAATAGGAGGATGAAACTAGAGAGTGGGAAAGCTTTAAAAATGAGACAGATGCATTTGGACTTGATTTGTAGACAAGAGGAGCCCTCTTGAATTTGGAAATTGATGAGATTTAAGTGGTGTTTTAAAAAATAATTCTGGAGAAAATATACAGGATAAACTGAAAGGGGAGAAGATTAAATAAAAGGATAACAGGAAAAGGTGATTATAATTCATGTCTGAGGTAATGAGGGTTTGACTAGATTGATAGCAGTAGGAGTAGTGATGCAGAATGAATCTAAGGACCAATTGGAAGGAAGAACAAACTGGTCCATTTAGAGATTAGATTTCAGGGATGAAAGGGAGTGAAAATGAGAGAGAGGGCACAGAGAAGACAGCGAGATAGAAAGAGATCAAAGATTCTGTGTTCACTGGAGATTTAAATAAAGAATGTGTTACTGCTGACAGAAATAAAGTTTGAAAGATTTGAGAGAGAAATGGGAGTTTTCATTTGTAAATCTGAGGTGGAAAAATGCTAGTGAGAACTTTTGAGATAACTGAAGATACATTTGGAATCATTCACACGGTAGTCACAAGATAGAACTTTGGAACTGGAAGTAAATTTAGAGATAAACCAAGAAAGTAGATCCAGAAGTCAAGCAGTTTGTCCAAAATCACATGACTACCTACTAACAGGTTTGTTAATATCAAGTGATTCCTGGTCTGTTGCTGTTCGAATGATTATGTGCCTGTTGGAGGGGTCACTAACTAAATACCTTTAAGGAGCTGGAAAATGCGGTAAATTCATTGAATCAATTCAGTTGCTCAGTCATGTCCAACTCTTTGCAACCCCATGGACTATAGCACGCCAGGCTTCCCTGTCCATCACCAACTCCTGGAGCTTACTCAAACTCACGTTGGATGGTGATGCCATCCAACCCTCATCCTCTGTCATCCCCTTCTTATCCTGCCTTCAATCTTTCCCAGAATCAGGGTCTTTTCAAATGAGTCAGTTCTTCGCATCAGGTGGCCAGAGTATTGGAGTTTCAGCTTCAGCATCAGTCCTTCTAATGAATATTCAGGACTGATTTCCTTTAGGATGGACTGGTTGGATCTCCTTGCAGTACAAGTGACTCTGAAGAGTCTTCTCCAACACCACAGTCTAAAACCATCAATTCTTCAGCGCTCAGCTTTCTTTATAGTCCAGTTTTCACATCCATACATGACTACTGGAAACACCATAGCTTTGACTAGACGGACCTTTGTCGGCAAAGTAATGTCTCTGCTTTTTAATATGCTGTCTAGGTTGATCATAGCTTTTCTTCCAAGGAGCAAGCGTCTTTTAATTTCATGTCTGCAATCACCATCTTCAGTGATTTTGGAGCCCAAGAAAATAAAGTCTGTCACTGTTTTGTCACTGTTTCCATTGTTACCCCATCTGTTTGCCATGAAGTGATGAGACGAGTTGCCATGATCTTAGTTTTCTGAGTGTTGAGTTTTAAACCAACTTTTTCACTCTCCTCTTTCACTTTCACAAGAGGCTCTTTAGTTCTTTGTTTTCTGCCATAAGGGTGGTGTCATCTGTGTATCAGAGGTTATTGATGTTTCTCCCAGCAGTCTTAATTCCAGCTTGTGATTCATCCAACTTGTGCTTTATCCAGCCCAGCATTTTACATGATGTACTCTGCATATAAGTTAAATAAGCAGGGTGACAATATATAGCCTTGATGTACTCCTTTCCCAATTTGGAACCAGTCCGCTGTTCCATGTCCAGTTCTGACTGTTGCTTCTTTACCTGCATACAGATTTCTCAGGAAGCAGGTAAGGTGATCTGGTATTCCCATCTCTTTAAGGATGTTCCACAATTTGTTATGATCCACACAGTTAAAGGATTTGGCATAGTCAATAAAGCAGAAGTAGATGTTTTTCTGGAGGTCTCTTGCTTTTTCAATGATCCAATGGATGTTGGTAATTTGATCTCTGGTGCAATCAGTTCAATTCATTGAATAGTTGATAAGTATTTTGTAATCTCTGATATTATTATACTTTATATCAGGCCCTGTCCTAGGTGCTGAAGACAACAGCATGGTCAAGACAGATGAGCTTGTGCTTTAACAAGCTCATTTTTTTAAAAGGAGCAAGTAAAGAGTAAAAGATAATTAGTAAAAGGTAATTATTAAAAAAAGTAAAAAGATAATTAACAGATAATTTTGGGTAATGGGAAGTGCTGTGAAGAAAATAAAACAGTATGATGTACTGAAGAGTGATGAGGTGTGGTACATACTGAAGAGGTAACATTTGATCTAAGACTTGAAAAACGTGAAAGAAATTCTGTGTAAGTGTGGTGATAGATCATTCTAGATAGGAGGAATAGCAAGTATGTGGAGGTTAAAGCTAAAGTAAATTTGGTTTTGAACTGAAAGAAGATTTGCTCAGTTCCTCTTATGTACTAGATATAATGCTAGGCTCTGGGAGATACAGAAGTGAAGAGGACAACACTGGCTTCCCAGACTGAGTGGAAAGTCATGTAGATTTGCACTATCTGGTAAATATTTCTGTTGGTAAATTGATATTTTTTATGTAAAATGATGAATATAAATATAATTATCATTTTGATTATATTTCCCACATAGTCTTTACCAAACAAATTTAAGGCCTAGCACAGCTATTATCTTTTTCTGTAGCCTTCTCTTTAAGCCCTGTGGACAAACTTAGTTAGTTTCTTGTTTGTATTTTCATTGACAACTTGTGTTGCATCTGTTTTAGTGCTTTTCACACTGTTGGCTACCATGTCTCTCTCTCCAGCCAGGTTGTGAGCTCCTACCTTGGGAAACTTGCATAGTGCTCTGCGTGTGCTAACCTAATTAAAGTTTCTTTAATCAACTGCTCTGTATAATTCATCATGTATTTTTTTGAGGACTAACATTGTTCAAGGTATTCTATGTACAGCCATTTCTCTAATTAAATAGGAAGTGGGTTTTGTAATCCTGTTTGACATGATGGATTGACCACATATATTTATTTTCCTCAATGTCATTAAAATACATAAAAGGAATATTAACTCAGAGAGACAAGAGAGCAGAAGATAATTCAACAGTGTTTCTCAGAAAGCAGATAGACAAGTGGTGACTGACTTAAAAGTTTGGAAATATGCTTATCATTTGGAAGGACCAAATACCAAAGATGAGAATAAGGCTTGAGCATAAAAAAGGTGATTTGTTGAAAATCTTTGTATAGAATACTTGAATCTTCCCAGTCTCTTTCCCCAGAGGAGATGGGAAATTTATGCTGAAAAAATTAAACCATGCAGTCCTAGTCAGAAGTGCACAAGACACAGTGCAGGACAGGGGTGAGGTGTAGGACTGAAAATGAAAACTGAATGAAAATCTGTTCAGTGTGGAGCCCTTTTCATCCTGTCTGTCATACTTCTATTACAATGCCCAGATAAAATCTTCCTCTCTTCTTGCATTCTGAGACAAGAATGGAGACATTTTCTCCAGAGAAAATGAAAGTTTTGAGAGAAACAATATCTATATATGGATGTTGGGGAGGTAGTCTCCTAAGGAAAAGACTGTTTGGCCACCCAGTCAACCAGTATTGAAGCCTGTTGGTCGTTAAGTCCTTCCCAGAACTTCCATCCAGCTTTTTAGTACATTATTCCATTGTAAAAAATAGAAGTTTTATGTAAATAGTTTACATACCATACAATTCATTCAGTCAAAGTGTACAAATCAGTGGTTTTTAGTCTATGCACAGAGCTGTGCAACTGTTACCTACCACAATCAATTTTAGAACATTTTTATCACCTGAAAAAGAAATCTCAAACTCATAGCAGTCTCTTTTTATTTCCCTTTAATTTTACCAACCCCAGCCCTAAGTAACAGCCAGTGGGGGTTTACCTTTTCTGGACATTTCACATAAATGGATGTGGCCCTTTGTGACTGGCTTCTTTCCCTTACTATGTTTTCAAGTTCATCCACATTGTAGCATGTATCAGTACTTTGTTCTGTTTATGCTGACATTCCATTTTATGGATATGCTACATTTTATCTATTCATCAGGTGATAGACATTTGGGTTGTTTCCACTTTTTTTGATACTATGATTAATCCTCTTATGAACATTCACATAAAATGTTCTCTTGAGTACCTAGAGGTGTAGTTGCTGGGTTGTGTGGTAACTCCTATATTTAAACCTTTTAGTTCAGTTCAGTTGCTCAATTGTGTCCGACTCTTTGCGACCCCATGAACCACAGCATGCCAGGCTTCCCTGTCCATCACCAACTCCTGGAGTTTACCCAGACTCTTGTCCATTGAGTCAGTGATGCCATCCAGCCATCTCATGTCACCTTCTCCTTCTGCCCTCAATCTTTCCTAGCATTAGGGTCTTTTCAGACGAGTCAGTTCTTCACATCAGGTGGCCAAAGTACTGGAGTTTCAGCTTCAGCATCAGTCCTTCTAATGAATATTCAGGACCGATTTCTTTTAGGATGGACTGGTTGGATCTCCTTGCAGTCCAAGGGACTCGCAAGAGTCTTCTCCAGCACCACAGTTCAAAAGCATCAATTCTTTGGTGCTCAGCTTTCTTTATAGAAACTCTCACATCCATACATGACTACTGGAAAAACCATAGCTGTGACTAGACAGACCTTTGTCAGCAAAGTAATGTCTCTGCTTTTTAATATACTCTCTAGGTTGGTCATAACTTTCCTTCCAAGAAGCAAGCATATTTTAATTTCATGGCTGCAGTCACCATTTGCAGTGATTTTGGAGCCCTCCAAAATAAAGTCAGCCACTGTTTACACTGTTACCCCATCTGTTTGCCATGAAGTGATAGGACCAGATGCCATGATCTTAGTTTTCTTAATGTTGAGCTTTAAGCCAACTTTTTCACTCTCCTCTTTCACTTTCATCAAGAGGCTCTTTAGTTCTTCTTCATTTCCTGCCATAAGGGTGGTGTCATGTGCTTATCTGAGGTTATTGATATTTCTCCTGGCAATTTTGATTCCAGCTTGTGCTTTTTCCAGCCTAGCGTTTCTCATGATGTACTCTGCATTTAAGTTAAATAAGCAGGGTGACAATATACAGCCTTGACGTGCTCCTTTTCCTATTTGGAACCAGTCTGTTGCTCCGTGTCCAGTTCTAACTGTTGCTTCCTGACCCGAGTACAGGTTTTTCAAGAGGCAGGTCAGGTGGTCTGGTATTCCCATCTCTTTCAAAATCTTCCACAGTTCATTGTGATCCACACAGTCAAAGGCTTTGGCATAGTCAATAAAGCAGAAATAGATGTTTTTCTGGAACTCTCTTGCTTTTTCCATGATCCAGCGGATGTTTGCAATTTGATCTCTGGTTCCTCTTGCCTTTTCTAAAACCAGCTTGAACATCTGGAAGTTCACGGTTCACGTATTGCTGAAGCCTGGCTTGGAGAATTTTGAGCATTACTTTACTAGCGTGTGAGATAAGTGCAATCGTGTGGTAGTTTGAGCATTCTTTGGCATTGCCTTTCTTTGGGATTGGAATGAAAACTGACCTTTTCCAGTCCTGTGGCCACTGCTGAGTTTTCCAAATTTGCTGGCATACTGAGTGCAGCCCTTTCACAGCATCATCTTTTAGGATTTGAAATAGCTCAACTGGAATTCCATCACCTCCACTAGCTTTGTTCATAGTGGTGGTTCCTAAGGCCCACTTGACTTCACATTCCAGGATGTCTGGCTCTAGGTGAGTGATCATACCATCATGGTTATCTGGGTTGTGAAGATATTTTTTGTACAGTTCTTCTGTGTATTCTTGCCACCTCTTCCTACTATCTTCTGCTTCTATTAGGTCCATACCATTTCTGTCCTTTATTGAGCCCATCTTTGCATGAAATGTTCCCTTCGTATCTCTAATTTTCTTGACGAGATCTCTAGTCTTTCCTATTCTATTGTTTTCCTCTATTTCTTTGCACTGACCGCTGAGGAAGGCTTTCTTATCTCTCTTTGCTGTTCTTTGGAACTCTGCATTCAAATGGATGTATCTTTCCTTTTCTCCTTTGCTTTTTGCTTCTCTTCTTTTCACAGCTGTTTGTAAGGCCTCCTCAGAAAGCCATTTTGCTTTCTTGCATTTCTTTTTCTTGGAGATGGTCATTCCCTATCTCCTGTACAATGTCATGAACCTCCATCCATAGTTCATCAGGCACTCTATCAGATCTAGTCCCTTAAATCTATTTCTCACTTCCAGTGTATAATCATAAGGAACTGTAAAGTATCTTTTTTGTTGTTGTTATAACAAGCCTCTTTTAAGCATACCTGAGTTTGTGTTAAGGAGGTGATTTTGTTTTTTTATTTTATCCTTTTCTTAAATTGAAGTATAGTTGATTTACAGTGTTTTGTTAATTACTGCTGTACAGTAGAGTGATTCAGTTATGCATATCTTTTAAAAGCTTCTTTTCCATTATGGCTTTATCATAATATATTGATAGAGTTATCTGTGCTATACAGTAGGATCTTACTGTTATCCATTAAGAGCTTACATCTGCTAACCCCAAACTCCCACTCCACCTCTCTCCCAGCCCTTTCCCCCTTGGCAATCAACAATTTGTTCTCTTGTGTCTTTGATTTTTTTTTTTTTTTCCATAGATAGGTTCATTTGTATCTTGTTTTAGATTCCACATATAAGTGATATCATATGGTATTTGTCTTTCTGACTTCACTAGTACGATAATTTCTGGTTGCATCTATGTTGCTATAAATGGCATTACTTTGTTCATTTTTGTGGCTGAATAGTATTTCATTGTATATATATACCATATCTACTTTATTCATCTGTCAATGGACATTTAAGTTGTTTCCATATCTTGGCTATTGTGATTAGTGCTGCTATGAACTTAGGGGTACATGTATCTTTTTGAATTGTTTTTGTCTGGATATGTGTTCAGAAATGGGATTGCTCGATCATATGGTAATTCTAGTTTTAGTTTTCTGAGGACCCTTCCTGTTTTCCATAGTGGCTGCACCAACTTAAATTCCCACTGACAGGGTAGAAGGGTTCCCTTTTCTCCACACCCTCTTTAGCATTTGTTATTTGTAGACTTTTTGATGATGGCCATTCTGACTGGTGTAAAGTGATACTTCAATATGGTTTTGATTTGCATTTCTCTAGTAATTAGTGAGGGAGAAGGCAATGGCACCCCACTCCAGTACTCTTGTCTGGAAAATCCCATGGATGGAGGAGCCTGATAGGTTGCAGTCCATGGGGTCACTAAGAGTTGGACATGACTGAGCGACTTCCCTTTCACTTTTCACTTGCATGCATTGGAGAAGGAAATGGCAACCCACTCTAGTGTTCTTGCCTGGAGAATCCCAGGGACAGGGGAGCCTGGTGGGCTGCCTTCCATGGGTCGCACAGAGTCGGACATGACTGAAGCGACTTAGCAGCAGCAGCAGCAGCGGCAATTAGTGATATTGAACATCTTTTCATGTGCCAATTGGCCATAAAGAGGTGGTTTTTGGAAAGCCCCTAAGCATGGGAAGTGGTTGCTAGGAGAAGCAACCCTGTGATTAAAAGGATAGGAACTTTCAGCCTCTCAACCCTCAGCTAGACCCCCTGGAAGGGGTGAAGAGCTGGAGAATGACTTGGTCACTGATGATCAATCAATCATGTTTATTTAATAAAGCCTCCATAAAGATCCCTGAACTACAGACATTTGGAGAGACTGATGAACAAGGATGCTTCTATGTGCTGAGAAGGCGACATACTCCAGACTCTATATATAGAGACAGAGGCTCCTTTGTTTGGGACCCTTTTAGGTCTCTCTCTCTGTATCTCTTCATTCGGCTGTTTATTCACATCTTTTAATTTCCTTTATAAACTGATAATCTAGTGAATAAACTTTTTCCTGAGTTCTGTGAGCTGCTCTAGCAAACCGATCAAACCTGCAGAGGGCGAGTCATGGAAATCTCTGATTTACAGCCAGTTAGTTGTTCAGACATACAGGTGACAACCTGGACTTGTGATTGGTATCTGAAGTGGTGGTAGGGATAGTCTTGTAGGACTGAGTCCTTAACCTGTGGATCTGATTCTGTCTCTAGGTAGAAAATATCAGAGTTAAGATAAATTGTAGGACACCCAGTTAGTGTTGGCAGAAATGTTTGGTGTGTGGGAAACCTCTACACATTTGGTGACTAGAGTGGTCAGAAGTGAAATATTGTAAAAAAGGAAAACAATAGAGTTGTTCTTTACAGTGTCCATTCTGCTCCCTAGATGTGTTCTCCAGTCCTTTGTTTTCCTCTTGGTGCTACCTCTGGATTCTTGGCTCAGTTCTTTGAAAGGCTTTTCATTTTCTATGAGAAATAGTCTTTTTTTTGCAACTGAGTAGCTCTTTCAGTCATGTTTTCTACCTGTTGAACTTTGTGGCCCAGAGGATCCTTCAGTTTGAGCTGACTCAGTCTTTTTTAGTCCAAGCTGGTAGTGCTCCTACTAATACTATGAAAAGACAAAAACAAAAAAACTCTCCAAAACCCAAAACCCATAAACTAACTCAGAACAAAAAGCATAACACTTTCTGGGTTTCCTATGATTTTTTTCTCCAAAGCCACACCCATAATTCTAAGATGGACCTCTGTCTACTTTGGACATATCAGGCTGCTCTGAGATAAAGCCCTTGAGATTCTTATATAGTAATATTGCCTTGCATTTTCTGAGACATTAAAGGGTCTTGGTTTGATATTTATTTTGAACTCGTTCTTACTATGAGAATTTTTGTTAATTTGAGACTGGAAGTGTGAAATGGTTTTAATTTTCCAACCTAGCACATATTGGGCCCTTTATATTTCCTGCAGATTTGAATGAATGAACCTAAATAATTCCTTCTTTAATTTATCTGTCTTTACATACCTTTAATATTCCACTAGGGAAAAAAAGACCAGTTGACACTTGCAACATTCTACCTGGAAATCTCCTTAGTCATATTCACATTTTAATTAGGTACATTTTGTTTTTCTTATGTTCCAAGTTGCCTTAGTCCTCTGGCCGATTACTAGGTTTACAGACTCTAGTAACACTTCCTCATTGCTCTTCCAGTTTTGCCTCTGCTTACCATGCAGTCCCTAAGTCAGCCCTACATATTTTGGGTTTTTGTGTGGTATCATTCCATTTCTAATATTCTTTTCTGTATCATTTACTTGTTGCTGAATAACAAACCACCCAAACTAGGTGGCTACAACAATAATAATTTATTATTTCTCATAATTTTGTAGATTGGGATGTTAATTTATTGATTTTATTAGGCTATTAAATACAAGTATTATTTAATGATGGGTTTGCTCAGGGCTGAGTTCAGATAGGAAAATTAGAACTCTTGCGTTTTTATATGTTTTTTTTCCACCCCAGATTTCATAAAGCAGGGTTTTCTTTGGGGATCTTTCCAAGAGTTCAAAGGCAGAAACTACAAGACTTCTGAAGCCTAAACTCTGGTACTCTAAACTCTGGTGTCAATTCTCACACATTCTATTGATCAAAGAATGTTATACAGCTAACCTAGATTCAAAAGAGAAAAGAAATACATTCCATTTCTGGATGGGAGAAGCAAGAAAGTCATATTGCAAAGAGGTATGAGTGCTGAATGGGAGGAATTTGTGGCTGTTAAACATGTATGTAAGAATATATACACAGTATATAAAAAACTACTAGATAAGAGAGGTTTTTATGTTCATAAAGCAGAAATAGAATGCTATGAAAAAAATACAGTTCTGTAACAGAAAATAAATTTTGGACATTAAAAAGATAAATTTCAACAGAATGATTGGGAGATAAGGGGGAGGAGATCTCTCAGAAAGTGGAACGAAAGTACAATAAGATAGAAATAAGAAAATAGGAGAGAGAAGAAAAGTAGATGATCAATATATGTGATTCAGCATCCTACTAAAAGGAGTTCCAGAGAGAACAGAGAATGAGGGGAGGATATTATAAATAGTATAGGCCTCCTTTTCTATAGCTGAGGCCAAACTGTCATATTAAGTATGAGGTTGGAATAGTGTAATTTTGAGACATTTTTACGTGAAAAGAACTTAGCTTCCATTCACCCACCCATAGGAAGCTACTGGAGGGTTACTTTTTATCAAGACCAGGAAAAAAGCCAAAAAAAAGAAGGCATAGGAGATGATGTCAGTGGAAAACTGGAAAACAATGGCTGTGCATCCAGACCAGGCCAGGTTGGAGCAACAGAATGGAAAGATGTGGGAGAGTCATGACTAAATAATTTGATGTTTTTGAAAACTTAGAAAAATTGTTGACTGACATTTTTTTGGAGCATTTGAAAAAAGTAAATAGCAGGTACAAAGCAAAATAAGAAATGGGAAAAAAAAGTCTTAACAGTATCTAAACTTAACAACAAAAAGGCATGTAATGAATGATACTTTTCTTGGCTTGGCAGTAAACAACATTTGTGTGTGTGCTCAGTCGCTTAGTTGTGTCTGACTCTCTTTGTGACCCTATGGACTGTAGCCCGCCAGGCTTTGCTGTCCATGAAATTTTCCAGGCAAGAATACTGGAGTGGGTTGCCATTTCCTACCCCAGGTGATCTTCCTGACCCAGGGATTAAATTTACATAGTTAACAATAATTTAAGCCAGTAGTTCTCAAAGGTTTAAAGATACTTTTAAAGGTTATTAAAGATCTTAGAAAACTTTTGTTGATGTGGCATATATCTTTTGCTGTTTTCTGTATGAGATGAGGAATTAAAACTGAGAAAATTTTTTGATGTTTATTCAAATAAAATCATAAATTGTAATTTGAAATGACATTTTTATAAAAAAGAACATATTTTCCTAAACAAAAATCCTTAGTAATAAAAATGGCATTGTTTTCTATTTGTGAATCTCCTTCATATCTGGCTTAAAAGGACACAAGTAGATTATCGTATCTGCTTTTACATTTTTCTGTTGCAGTATCTTATTATGTAGCTTATGGAAAATTCCACTGTATACTAATGAGAATATAAAAATAAAGGCATATAACACTGTAGTATTATAATGAAAATAATTTTTAAGTTGCAGACCCCCTTAAAGATCTTCTCACATTTTTGTAACTATTGATGTAAACTGACCTTGGAGTCAACCTAAAATTGTGCTGTGAGTTTGTTAAGAAGATGGAAGAAGTGAGCTAAATTAATTAATATAATAGGATGTAAAAAAATACAGTAAAAATGGATACATTAAAAAAAATAGAGTTAAAGCATTTAGAAATATTTAGGTATATATCCAAAGAAACAGCCAAAATAATTGAAAGTGACTTGGAAAGTGGGAATGGCGAAAGGGAGGCCAGCTGATCACTGTTTTCCCATGTTTGCTTTCTGGCTCTTTTTTTTTTTTTACACAACTGCAAATATTACTTTGGGTAAAATTAAAAATTAACAAAACACAGGAAAGAAAGAAAATTAAATGAGACATAACCTTGCCCTTAGGGGGTCATCTAATGTAAGAGTGATCTTATATACCAATTGTTGTTGTTCGGTCACTCAGTTGTGACCCACTGTTTGTGACCCCATGGACTGCAGCAGGCCAGGCTTCCCAGTCCTTAATTATCTCCTGGAGTTTGCTCAAACTCAAGTCCATTGGATTCATGATGCCATCCAACCATCTCATCCCTTGTTGCCCGCTTCTCTTCCTGCCCTCAGTCTTTCCAAGCATCAAGGTCTTTTCCAATAAGTCAGCTTTTCACATGAGGTGGCCAAAGTATTTCACATCAGGTGGCCAAAGGACTGAGCTTCAGCATCAGTCCTTCAATTACTGTTAAACATAGGTAGATGTACATAGTTATTATAGATTCTCAGTTACATGGTAGCATGATAGATCATAATTCCTTGGCAACAGATAACAAAATTTTACTAAAACTGCCTTAAACAAGAAGGACATTTATTATCTTAAATTATACAAGTATAGAGGTTGAGTAGATTCCTGATATGGTATAGTTGGTGCCTGAGCAATGTTGTCAGGGACCAAGGTTCCTTCTTTTTTACCACTCTGCCATCCTCACTGCCCTCAAGCTGACTCCCCTTGTGGTCAAATAGGGCTTCAGCAATTCCAGGTGTTAAGATGAGACAGAATAATATCCAGCATAAGAAAAGACTCATTTCTTCCTGTGACTCCTAGGAGGAAAAAGAACTTTCTTAGAAGCCTCCCTTCGGAATACACTTTCCTTCTGAACTCTGACCAGGATTGAGTTGCTTGCCTATTTATAAATCAGTCTTAATCTTCTATGCTGAAGATAATGTTTGGGAATTAACCACTGTGACTCCAGATATAAGACGTATTTTAAGATAGTTACATATTATTAAAATTGCTCAGCAAAAGGAAAGAGAGAGTGGACATCCTTGTCTTGTTTCTGATCTTGGAGGAAGATCTTTCAGCTTTTTGCCATTATGATGTTAGCTGTGGGCTTGTCATGTATGGCCTTTATTATGTTGAGGTAATAAAGAAGGGCAATGCCAAAGACAGTTCAAACTATCACACAGTTGTACTCATCTCACACACTAGCATTAGCACTCACATTAGCAAAGTAATGCTCAAAATTCTCCAAGCTAGGCTTCAACAGTAGGTGAACTGAGAACTTCCAGATGTTCAAGCTGGATTTAGAAAAGACAAAGGAACCAGAGATCAAATTACCATCATCCATTGGATCACAGAAAAAGCAAGAGAATTCCAGGAAAACATCTACTTCTGCTTCATTGACTACGCTAAAGCCTTTGACTGTGTGGATCACAACAAACTGTGGAACATCCTTAAAGAGATGGGAATACCAGACAAGCTTCCCTGCCTCCTGCTAAACCAGTATGCAGGTCAAGAAGCAACAGTTAGAACTGGACGTAGAACAACTGACTGGTTCCAAATTGGGAAAGGAGTACATCAAGGCTGTATATTGTCACCCTACTTCTTTAACTTATATGCAGAGTACATCATGAGAAATGCTGGACTGGATGAAGCACAAGCTGGAATCAAGATTGCCAGGAGAAATATCAATAACCTCAGATATGCAGATGACACCACCCTTATGGGAGAAAGTGAAGAGGAATTAAAGAACCTCTTGATGAAGGTGAAAAAGGAGAGTGAAAAAGCTGGCTTAAAACTCAGCATTCAGAAAACTAAGATCATGGCATCCAGTCTCATCACTTCATGGCAAATAGATAGGGAAACAATGGAAATAGTGAGAGACATTATTTTGGGGGGCTTCAAAATCACTGCAGATGATGACTGCAGCCATGAAATTAGAAGACGGTTGCTCCTTGGAAGAAAAGCTATGTCTAACCTAGACAGCATACTAAAAAGCAGAGACATTACTTTGCCAACAAAAGTCCGTCTAGTCAGAGCTATGGTTTTTCCAGTAGTCATGTATGGATGTGAGAGTTGAACCATAAAGAAAGCTGAGCACCGAAGAATTGATGCTTTTGAACTGTGGTGTTGGAGAAGACTGTTGAGAGTCCCTTGGACTGCAAGGAGATCCAACCAGTCCATTCTCAAGGAAATCAGTCCTGAATATTCATTAGAAGGACTGATGCTGAAGCTGAAACTCCAATACTTTGGCCACCTAATGCAAAGAACCGACTCATTGGAAAGACCCTGATTCTGGGAAAGATTGAAGTCAGGAGGAGAAGGGAAGGACAGAGGATGAGATGGTTGGATGGCATCACTGACTTGATCGACATGAGTTTGAGCAAGCTCCAGGAGTTCGTGATGAACAGGGAAGCCTGGCACGCTGCAGCCCATGGGGTCATAAAGAGTCAGACACGACTGAGGGATTGAACAACAACAAATGTACCTCAAATGTTGAGGTACTCGTTTTCTTTTTAATCGTTGTTATTTTAAGCCATTAGGTTTTGAGGGGGCTGTTACAACCGATAAAGGATTTATATGTTTAACTTTATACTTCCAAACTATTTTCACCAGTGTACACACTGACAGTGTCTGGGAGTTTCCATTGTTTCACTTCTTCACTAATCTTTGGTAATGTCCAATTTTAAAATGTTTGTTAATCTGATGAGTATGTTTGTGGAATCTTGGAGTTTTAATTTTCGTTTTCCTAATTACCAGTGAAACTGAGCACATTCTCCTGTGTATATTGGCTATTTGAATATCCTCTTTTATGAAGTACCTGTTTAAATACTATGTATACTTTTCTGTTAGTTTATCTGTCATTTTTTTTCTTCCTACATTTAAAATATTCTTGGTGTTAGTCTTTTTTTGGGTTATATGTGTTAAAAATAACTTTTTCCAGTTTGTGTTTATCTTTTTATTCTCTTTGATATTTTTTGGTGAACAGAAGTTTTTAATTTCAGTAGTAAAGAGATTAGTCTTTTGCTTCATTACTAGTGCTTTTGGTGTCTTGTTTAAAAAAAAATCATTCCTCAGTTCAAGAGCAACTAGTATATTCTGTAGTATCTCACAACAGGATTATACTTTTGCTTTAAAATTGGTTCTCTGATCCATTTGGGATTATCTTTGCATATTATGTGAAGCAGGGGTCAAATTTCACTTTTTTTCTGAAATAGATGTGTAGTCATCCCAGAACTATTTATTGAAAATAAGTAGTCCTTCCACGTGTATATGATATATAAATATATGTACACACATAAGAACATCCACTGGTCTGGATTCCCGGTTTTATTTCATAGGTCTTTTTGTATTTTCCTGCAACATTGTCACATTGTCTTAATTGCTCTAGTGCTATAATAAAACTTCATAATTGATGGAACAAGTCTTCCCACTTTTTAAGAGTATCTTGGCTATTTTTCATTATTTGCATTTCTGTTTCTGTATTAATTTAAAAATTACGTTACTGAATTTTGCAAGAACTATTAGGATTTGTCTGAGATTGCATTGAATTGAGTTTTTCAATTTGGGAATAATTGGCTTCTTTTCACTTTTGAGGCTTCTGGTATATGAATATGGTGTATTTCTTCATTTATTTAGATATTATTTAATCAAGTTTTATATTTTTCTGCCTAAAAATCTTAAACATGTTTTGTTAGATTTATTCTAGCTATTGCAAATGTTATTTTAAGTTTTATTCCCAAGATTTTTTTCTTAGTGTACAGGAATACAGTTGGTTATTGTGTATTATTTTTATTTCTCTCTAGTTTGCTAATTCTCTTATTTTTTCTAGTATGTCATTTGTAGTTTTAAAAAGTTATTTTTATTTGCAGTTATTTCATCAGTGAATTGCTTTTGTCTATATGGCTTTTATTTCTTTTTCTTGCTTTCTCATACTACCTTTAATAAAATGTAGTGGTAATTGAAATTCTTGCCTTATTCATGATCTCAAAGAGAATGCTTTCAATTTTTTACTATTAAGCATGATGTTGCTGAAACCTTTTTGTAGATTCTGCTGATTAAGGAAATTCTCATTTGCTTATTGTTTTCTGAGAGCTTTAAAAAATATCATAAACAATTGTTGCATATTTTCAGATGCTTTTAAAAAAATCTGTGATCATGTAGTTTTTTTCTTTTAGCATCTTAGTATATAGAATTACATTAACTGATTTTCTATTGTTAAATCTTACCTTTCTGTGGTAAATTTACTTTATTATCATACATCATTTTTATCCATTGTTAGCTTCAGTATGTGTTTATTTTGTTTAGAATTTGGATCTACTTTCATGAGCTATACTGGTCTATAATATTTCATTTCCATATTTTGATTCCTTGTTTTGGTATTATCTGTATGGTTTAAGTCCTTTGAAATTTTTTCTGACACTTTACTGTGCTATCTGTAGATACGGATTTTTAAAAATCCATTGTGGACTAACTACAATTTTTTCCTCTGTAATAAATAGAATTTATGTCAATTTAATATACATACACTATGTACATTAAAGAGGATAACTATAGCTTTAAGGATGCATATCAAAAGTATTAGAGGTGCTCTGTGAAGGTTTGGAAAAGGAATGGAATTAGAAATCAAGCACAAAGGAGTCAAGTACAGAATTCTGCATGGACTGAAGAGGTGAGCCGTGAACTAAGTACAATTAGTTTAACGTGAGATTAAAACAAAGGGATCCTTTTCTCTTCAGTTTCTCAGTCAGAATTAAATCAAATGCAGCATTTTTTGATTCATTGGGATTCTTGATCTGAAGCTTGATGTTTTCTTCAGTTTTGGATCAGATCAGATCAGATCAGATCATTCGCTCAGTCGTGTCCGACTCTTTGCGACCCCATGAATCGCAGCACGCCAGGCCTCCCTGTCCATCACCAACTCCCGGGGTTCACTCAAACTCACGTCCATCGAGTCAGTGATGCCATCCAGCCATCTCATCCTCTGTCATCCCCTTCTACTCCTGCCCCCAATCCCTCCCAGCATCAGAGTCTTTTCCAATGAGTCAACTCTTCACATGAGGTGGCCAAAGTACTGGAGTTTCAGCTTTAGCATCATTCCTTCCAAAGAAATCCAGGGCTGATCTCCTTCAGAATGGACTGGTTGCATCTTCTTGCAGTCCAAGGGACTCTCAAAGAGTCTTCTCCAACACCACAGTTCAAAAGTATCAATTCTTCGGTGCTCAGCCTTCTTCACAGTCCAACTCTCACATCCATACATGACCACAGGAAAAACCATAGCCTTGACTAGATGAACCTTTGTTGGCAAAGTAATGTCTATGCTTTTGAATATGCTATCTAGGTTTTGGATAATTCTCAGTTATTAGGTTTTCAGAATATAGCCTGTTTCTCTCTTCTTTGGGGAATGGTAAGAATGGTACCATTCTTTGGTACCATTGGGGAATGGTACTTCATCTTTCTTAACTTTCTTCTGTACTTTGCATTTTTTAAATTTCCTTACTGCATCCTCCATATTGTACCTGATCTATTTTCTAGTACACTGATTCTCTTTTCAACTATGTCCAGTCTTCTACCAGACATATGGATTGAGTTATCAATTGTTGATTATATATTTTTCATACCTAGAGATTATACTTGGATCTTTAAAAATATCTGATATTCTTTGCAGATATAATAGTTTCAACCTTGACTTTATTTCTTTAAACATACTAAGCATATTTATTTTTTAAGTCTGTTTGTGATAATGCCAGAAATCTACGGTATGTGTGTGCCTTTTTAAACTTGTTCTCATAATGCAGTGCTTCTTTCTGTGCCTAATTATCTTTATGTGCTACTCACTCTCCCTGAAAAATTATCCAGAAGATTCTTTGAATACCTACAATAAAGAGAGTTTTTATTTGCTTAATCGGCACTTCCAGTATGGAAACATTTAAAATCATATTCACAAATTGATGTATCTTTCACTATCCTGTGAAGTAACTTTTGTTAACAAATTCATCTGAAGTTAAGTTTTTAAACACTTCTTGTGATGATACTTTTTGTTTAATCTTCTCATTCTTCCTCTCCCCCTCCCTTTTCTCCTTTACGATTTATTTGCTTGGCACCAAAGTAACTCTCCTATTGAAGATGGTTATTTTTGCTTCAATTTTATCTGAGAGTTAACTCTTCTGAATTCTACTTAATATAGTTGGTTTTTTATTAGGCTCCCTGCTTTGGCAGGCCTTAGGTTTGAATTCCATGTCTCTTAAGCCAGAGGCCACCAAAGCTGTTACTAAATTTTATATACCATGTAATATTCATCACCAAATTCAATAAGACAGTTTCATTCATTGAACATAATAAACCACTTAAAAATAGCAGTTTTCATTCATGTGTGATGTAAGGCTGTCAAATGAAAAGTATTCCTTATAATGGGCCATTGTCCAAGAAATCCATTTCACTCTGAAAGTAGATTCCACCCCTTTGCTCACCTTTTCAGTCTCAGACAAGTTTCACAACAGAAAAATATTTGTGAGCAGAGAAGTCAAATTCAGGAAGAAACTTAAATTACTTTTTTGTTTTCTCCTGCCAGTAGCTTCATAACCACAGAGTTGAGTTTGGCAAACTTTAAACTTCTATTGACCTGGGATTTCCCTGGACATCCAGTGTTTAAGACTCCATGCTTCCACTGTAGGGGGTGCAGGTTTGATTCCTGATCGGGGAAGTTAAGATCCCTCATGCTGGGCGGTACAGCCAAGAAAAAAAAAAATCTATTGACCTAATCAGTGAGCATCATTAAGCTATAACAACATAAAATTCATAGTCAAAATACCTTGATTTATAGAGACTAATAGGAACTTGACACAATAAAAGTGTTGATATTTTATTAAAGGCAATTTAAAACAGCATCATACATCATTTAGTAATACAGAACTCTGTTTTAGTCAACTCTGAAAAGTTGAAAGGGCTACAGTATCTTTATTTCATTAACATGGAAGAACATTAGGTTTCCAAGCACTACAAAAACAGTACAATATAGTGTTTGGGGCAGGGACTCCGGAGTCAACGTGTCCGTTTTCAAATTCTGCTTTCATCGCTTATTAGCTGCGAAACCTCTGGAAGTTTACTAACCTCTCTGTTCCTTTGTTTCTTCACCTGCAAAAAATGGGGATGATGATTTTACTTATCCAAGAAAGATTTGTTTTGAGGATTGAGTTATAATAATATATATTATGAGCTGAGACCCCCACCTGGCAGGTAGTCTGTGTCCTTCAAGTGTTAACTGTTATTTCTGAACAACCATTTGTCTAAAAGCCTTCACCTGAACACATGAATTAGCAATAGAATGGAAAACTGAAATGGAATGGAATACTGCATTTCTGTTAAGACGGAATAATGGGAAACTTGAAGATAAAAGAAGTTCCCATTGCCCTCTTCTTACTGATATCTCTTGACACATCACCACAAGTTGTGGAACCAGTCCTCTTCATCTCCAGAGCACATATCCACTTACCTTGATGTCTGCTCCATTTGGACATCCAAAATCCATGTCCAAAACTGAACTCCTGAACTTGCCAGCCCTGCCTCCCCAAATGCTCCAGCCTGCAGTCTTCCCTCCACTGTTCAATCCACCCAGGTGGTGCTCAGGCCCAAAACTTCAAAATTATCCTTGACTCCTCTCTTTGTCTCACCTCACATGCAATCCATCAGTCAATCCCACTGGCTAGGTCTTTGATACTTTTAAGATTTTAAAAATATTTTATTTGGAATTGTTGTTTTTAGTTGGACTGTTAGTCCAAATAACATAGCCCATTATTTTTAGGAATGGAAGTTTCCCTTTTATAAAGTTTCTTACATACACAGTTGTGATGGTTAATTTTTTTGTCAAGTTGGCTATGTCACAGTACCCAGATACTTGGTCAGATATCTGTGTCTGTGAAGATAGTTTTTAGATGAGATCAACATTTAAATCAGTAGACTTCAACTAAAGCAAATTACCCTTTATAATGTGGATGCTATGCTATGCTATGCTAAGTCACTTCAGTCGTGTCTGACTCTGTGCGACCCCATAGATGGCAGCCCACTAGGCTCCCCCAGCCCTGGGATTCTCCAGGCAAGAACACTGGAGTGGGTTGCCATTTCCTTCTCCAATTATAATGTGGATGGGCCTTATCTAATCAGTTGAAGGTTGTAAGAAAAAAAGATTGAGGTTCCCTAAGGAAGAAGGAATTCTGCTTCCAGATTACCTTTGGACTTAAGTTGTAGTATTACCTCTTTCCTGGGTCTCCAGCCTTTTGGCCTGTCCTAAAGATTTTCGATTTGTCAGACCCCACAATCACATGAACCAATTCCTTGAAATAAACCTTTCTATATATATATTCTATTAGTTCTCTTTTCTCTGAAGAACATTTACTAATATAATACCTATCAGGATGGCTAAAATAAAAAGTAGTAATAATACCAAATAGTGGTGGGGCTTTGGAGAAACTGAACACTTGTACATTGCCAAATAGGGTGTAAAATGGCATAACCACTCTGGGAAATAGTTTGACTTTTAAAACTGAAAATTGACTCAATATTTATTCAGCCCAGCAGTTACACTCTTGGACACTTATCCCTAAGAAATGAAGACATTTGTTCATATAGAAACTTGTACATGAATGTTCATAGCAGCTTTATTCATAAGAGCCAAAAACTGAGAACAACTCAGATGTCTTTCAGTGAGTGCATGGTTAAACTATAATATGTCTATACCATGGAATATTGCTCAGCAGTAGAAAGGAATGAACTATTGATATGCACAACAACGTGGATGAATCTCAGTGTAATTATTATAAGTGAAAAAAGTCCAGTTTCAGTGGGTTGCATGATATATGATTCCATTTATATAATATTCTGGAAATAATAAAATTAGAGAAAAGATCAGTGTAGTGGGTATGGAGACAAAGAAGCTGCATGAGGGAGCCTATGTTGATGGTACAGTTCTATATCGTGATTGTAGTGTAGTTGAATGAAGCTGTATGTATAATAAACTTTCATAGAATTATAAACACAGACACATACACAAACTAGTGTATGTATAATCAGTAAAATAATCATAAGCTCTCTGAGTTGTACCAGTGTCAGACACACAGTTTTCTTATTGTCCTGTTACTATACAAAATGTTAACATTAGGAGAGGCTGAGTGAATGGTGCGTAGGACTCATTGTACATTTCTTTGCAGCCGCTTGTGAATCAGTTATTAGAATGAAAAGTTGAAAAGCTTCTTGCAGCCTGATTCATACTTTTTTCTGGGTTGAGAAACACATTTAAATGCCTTGGTTTATAGCAAAAGGCAGTTATCACATTCCCCCTTTCCCAACTTTGTTGGGTTTAAAGATGGCATTTCTGTTAATTAGTATTCACACTGTCCTTACAAAATGCTTTATATCAAAACAAAGTTAAGAAGCACAGTATCTATCTCAGACTTGGTATGATCAGGTTAGTACTGAGCCAAGCCTTGTCTGTAACATTAGGAACCCAGTCTTTGGGTGGTTAGGAGCAGAAAATTTGTTCTTAAGGGTACTAAGGTAAAAGAAAAAGCCTCAGCCACCGAGAAATAGAATAGGATCATTGTTGCTGAGTGTTTTGTGTATCAAGATCAGAATAACAGTGATGACAAAATTGTTATTCAGTGTTAAACCTGTAGGGTTATGGGATACAAGTTGTTTTATTTTTACGATGACTGTGCTTTTACTTGAAAACCCTAAATAAATTTTTTTCAGTTAAAACCTATTTATATTACAGGAAATAAATGTTAATATGGAGAACGATTTTAAGACTGAGTCAGCATCATCTGCCTTCTCTCTTCAAAGTTCTTCAGAGACATTGTTTTCTATTCAGCTATTAGATTTCAAAACAAGTTTACTGGAAGCATTAGAAGAATTACGTATGAGAAGGGTGAGTTTCTTTTTAAAACATTAAGTCAGAGAACTTGATTTTGTTCATTATTTTTTTGTCTTAAGGAGAGAAAAAGACAACAAAATAGCTTCTTATTTAGAAAAAAGAAATCTAGCCTCGCCAACAGAGTAAAAGAGAAAAGGTCAGATTTAGTCAACATCTGGAGGTGGAAAAGAAGTTATAAACCAAGGTAAAAAATAAAAGAGATTTCATAAGCTAGCTAGCATTGAGTGCCTTGGAATGCATAGTTAGCATTACAGTTGGATACTGTGACTGATTAAAAAAAAAGAACTGCAGTTTCACAGTACAGTTTTGATAGATACTAATGAAATGATTAAATGATTAAATAAACAAATAACATGATTAAGTGACAATAAATATATGTAGTATTTTGACTTCAAATAATAAAATATCCCTGTTTTTAAAAATGATAACCCTGAAATTTTTAGTAAGGGGATATCTAGTATTAAATTGTAAAAGATGTTTGGTTTTAGCAGGAGATTTGTATTGGACAGAAACCCTGAAAAGCATTTCATTTCTGAGACTCTGAATTTGCAGAACAAGTTATCACCTCTGTGTTAGATTTGAGTTGGTAAGATTCTGAGATGAAAAAAATAAATTCTTAATCGTTGTAATAATGATCTAGGGATGAAGTAATTAGGACTTACATGTAACTGAGGGTAGATTCTCTCTACCGTAGAGAGAATCAGTAAAATTTGGTGACTTCCTGGAAATAAAGTATAAGTAGGAGTAAAAAAATAACCTGAAACAGTTTTATTTTTATGAACCCTGTTTTAAGATTTTAAAATACTGAAATTTGTTGTCATAATAAGGAAATTTAATTACCATCCTATATATAAAGCTACTTTCAACCAATGTAACAAAAGTCTATTAAACAAAGAAGAAATTATGCTTTAAAAAATAGGTATCTTGGATAAGTTTTGAAAATAACTTTTTTATAAAACTAGCTTAAAATAGTATCTTTTCTGAATAAAGTCTCCTACTATTATTGTGTTGCTGTTGACTTCTTTTTTTATGTCTGATAATATTTGTCTTATATATTGAGGTGTTCCTATATTAGGTGCATATATATTTATACTTGTTATATCTTCTTTGATCTCTTGATCTATGTAGTGTTGTTCTTTGTCTCTTCTAATAGTCTTACTCTTTATTTTAAAGCCTATTTTGTCTGATATAAGTATTGCTGCTCTGGCCTTCTTTAGGTTTCCGTTTGCATGTAATACCTTTTTCCATCCCCTCACTTTGAGTTTATATGTGTGTCTTTAGATCTGAAGCGAGTCTTTTATAGACGGTGTATATATGGGTCATGTTTCTGTATCCATTCAGCCACTCTGTGTCTTTTGGTTGTAACATTTAGTTCATTACATTTAAGGTAATTATCATTATATATGTTCTTACTGACATTTTGTCAATTGTTTTGGATTTGGTTTATAAGCCTTTCTTCCTCTTTATTCTTTTGTGATTTGATGACTGTCTTTAGGGTTATGTTTGCATTTCTTTTTCTGGTGTATATCTATTATAGATTTTTGGTTTCTGGTTTACTATGAAGTTTTTGTATAGCAATCTATATATATTCATGATTGTTTTAATTTACTCATCTCTCAATTTCAAATGCATTTTTAAAACCCTACATTTATACTCTACTCCCCTAATTATTGCTGTTGTTGATAGCATATTTTGCATCTAATTATTTTGTGTATCCCTTAATTGCTTATTGTGGATATAAATAATTTTGCTACTTTTGTCTTTCAGAACTCTGCTAACTTTGTATGTGGATGATTTCCTACCTTTACTGTTTCTTTCCCTTTACTGATGAGCTTTTTCATTTCCTAATTTTCTTGTTTCCAGTTGTGGCCTCTTCTTTTTTCTCCTAGAGAAGTTCCTCTAACCATTGCTGTAAAGGAGAAGATATTTGCAAGTGATATGACCAATAAGGGGTTAATATCCAAAATATATAAACAGGTCATATAACTCAACATCAGAAAAACAAACAACCTGTTTAAAAATAGGAAGGAGCACTGAGTAGATATTTTTCTAAGGAGGATATGCAGATGGCCAACAGGCACATGAAAAGATGCTCAGCGTTGCTAATCATTAGGGAAATGCAAATCAAAACCAAACTGATTCATACCCATCAGAATGGCTGTCATCAAATAGAACACAAACAACAAATGCTGGCAAGGATGTGAAAAAAAGGGAACCCTCATGCACTGTTGGGGAATGTAAATTGACGTAGCCGCAATGGATAACAGTATGGAGATTTCTTGAAGAACTAAAAATAGGACTACCATATGACCCAGCTACTGCACTCCTGGGTATATATTTGAAAGAGCTCAAATGCTAATTCAAATAGATGCATGTACCCCAGTGTTCAGAGAAGCATTATTTAGTTGCCAGGATGTGGAAGCAATCTAAATGTCCATCAGCAGATGAATGGATAAAGAAATTGTGGTGTATACACACACACACACACACAGACGTATACATATCCATCCATCCATTCATTCGTCCATACATGTACAGTGGAATACTAAAAGTGAAAATGTTAGTTGCTCAGTCGAGTCTGACTCTTTGAGACCCCATCGACTGTAGCCCACCTGGCTCCTTTGTTCATGTAATTCTCCAGGCAAGAGTACTGGAGTGGGTAGCCATTTCCTTCTCCAGGGTATCTTCCCAACCAAGGGATTGAACCTAGGTCTCCTGCATTGGAATACTACTACAATACTACAATGCTGCTGCTGCTGCTGCTAAGTCGCTTCAGTCGTGTCTGACTCTGTGCGACCCCATAGACGGCAGCCCACCAGGCTCCCCCGTCCCTGGAATTATCCAGGCAAGAACACTAGAGTGGGTTGCCATTTCCTTCTCCAATGCATGAAAGTGAAAAGTGAAAGTGAAATTGCTCAGTTGTGTCTGACTCCCAGCGACCCCATGGACTTCAGCCTACCAGGCTTCTCCGTCCATAGGATTTTCCAGGCAAGAGTACTGGAGTGGGGTGCCATCGCCTTCTCCGACAATACTGCAATGGAATACTACTAATCCACGAAAAATGACATTTTGCTGTTTGCAGCAACGTAGATGGAAGGCATTATGCAAAATGAAATGTGGAATCTAAAAATTAAAACAGACTAGCATGTGTGTGAAAGTCACTCAGTCGTGTCTGAGTCTTTGCAACCCCATGGACTGTATAGTCCATGGAAGTCTCCAGGCCAGAATACTGGAGTGGGTAGCCTTTCCCTCTCCAGGGGATCTTCCCAACCCAGGGATTGAACCCAGGTCTCCCACATTGCAGGTGGATTCTTTACCAGCTGAGCCACAAGGGAAGCCCAAGAATACTGGAATGGGTAGCCTATCCCTTCTCCAGAGGATTTTCCTGACCCAGGAGTTGAACTGGGGTCTCCTGCATTGTAGGTGGATTCTTTACCAACTGAGCTATGAGGGAAGCCCAACAGACTAGTGAATAAAACAGAAAAGTTGACTCATGGATAAAGAGAACAAACTAGTGGTTACTAATAGGGATAGGAAAGGGAGGAGGAGAGACATACATGGGTAGGTGAAAAAAAGGATTATTATGAGGTTATGTGAAAAAGATGCTTGCTCCTTGGAAGGAAAGCCATGACAAACCTAGACACTGTATTAAAAAAGCAGAGCTATCACTTTGCCAGCAAAGGTCCATGTAGTCAAAGCTATGGTTTCTCTAGTAGTCATGTACAGATGTAGTAAGCTGAGCGCTGAAGAATTGGTGCTTTTGAACTGTGGTGCTGGAGAAGACTCTTGAGAGTCCCTTGGACTGCAAAGAGATCAAATCAGTCAATCCTAAGGGAAATCAACCCTGAATATTCATTGGAAGGACTGATGCTGAAGCTGAAACTCTGATACTTTGGCCATCTGATGCGAAGAGCCAATTCACTGGAAAGACCCTGATGCTGGGAAAGATTGAAGGTAAAAGGAGAAGGGGCGGCAGAGGATGATATGGTTAGGTAGCATCACCAACCAGATGGGCATGAATTTGAGCAAACTCCGGGAGATAGTGAAGGACAGGGAAGCCTGGAATGCTGCAGTCCATGGGTGACAAAGAGTTGGACATGACTTAGCGGCTGAACAACAACAACAATGCAAAATCATGTATGTGAAACTTCTGAGAATTGTGAAGCATTGTAGAATTTGAAGAATCTTTCATTCAGTAATAATAATAGAAAGCACAAATGGGAAATCTTAAAAGCAGTCAGAAGTGGGAAAAGATTCATTATTTTCAAAAGAACAATAATACTATTCATAGTGGACTTCTTGATAATAATTGCTCAGTCCAGGAGACAATGGCATGATACTTTATAGTGCTTAAAACAATTTTGTTCCCCCCCAAACAGCCTCAAAAATGATATCATGAGTATTGAATGAGTTTTTCTAAGTGGAAGAAGTAATTATGTAAGTCTTCATACTAGGCAGTGCATTTGTATGGATCTGATCTGATCTGGAAGAGGCAAGACTATGGGGATAGGAAACAAATCAGTAGTTGCCAGGTGTTGAAGGATGGGATAGGGATTATCTATAAATGGAATGCATAAGAGAATTTTGAGGAGTGATGGATTTTTCTGTATGGTACAGTGATGGTAGAAACATTTCTCCATGCTTCTGTCAAAATCCATAAAACTATACACCACAGTGAACTATACTATATGCAACCTTTATAAAAATTCAACCAGAGTGTGGGGAGAATTTCAGGATGGAATGCAGACTGTGAAAATATATATAACTGTTTCACCATTACTTCAGTGAAAGACGTGGGTGGGAAAAGAAGCTGATTTAAGAACTTTAGAGAATGTACGTTGAGTTGATCAGTTCAGTCGCTCAGTCGTGTCCGACTCTTTGCGACCCCAAGGACTGCAGCACGCCAGGCTTCCCTGTCCATCACCAACTCCTGGACCTTGCTCAAACTCACGTCCATTAAGCCCATCCAACCATCTCATCCTCTGTCGTGTTGAGTTGATACTGTAAGGCTGAAGACAAAAATGCTTAAATGTTTGCATTAAACACTCTCTGGTTGGCAGATTTATTTTTCATGGGAGTAATACCGACACTACTTATAGCTATGCTAGGGTTGAACAAATTAAGCAGGTTATAGAGCTGTGTAGAATTTTTTTCTCTGTTGAAGGAAGAAGTTACAAATAAGTATGTGTTTGGGGAGGCTAGAATGAATTCTGTGGTGTGGGATTAAAGTTGAAGGTATCACTATGAACTCATTTAGTATAAACAGATACAGAAATACAGACATGTATACATATTGGCTAGACTATATACATAGATTTTCTGGCTCTGCTGAAAGGGCATAGAGGTAGCAACACTCCCATAGCAGGAACCATCTATAGTACTCACTTTTTGGTTCTATATGTCATTATCTAATAAAAGGAACCAGGACCCCTTGAAGAAGTGGTTTGTTCTAGAGTTGGATATCTTGTAGTGCTGGAAGGTACTTTAAGAAGGTACTTAAAACAGCATGTCAAAAGGGTACAGAAACCAGCCTTAAAGAATTCCCATGAACATAGCTGGAAGAATTTGAGCAACAAAATAAATGATGATAGTATTGGATTGTAACCCAAAGAATAAAATAAATATCCATTGTACCCTACTAACATAAGTGAATGATAAAATAAATAAATGAGGGAGATGGGACAAATCTTTTATCGCAATTAATAAATGTAGAAGGAAGGAGAGAAACAGAAACCACCCTTAAAGCATCACAGTAATAATTACTGCAGGCAAGATCCACAGATGAATGCTGAAATTAGTGGATGAAACTTTAAGGAGAAATAGAATAGTTGTAGTACCTTTCCCAAATTGTTTAGTAAGTTACTGTGATGGTTTTATACATGTTCACAAATTGCTTGATATTCTTTTCTCTAGGAAGTGGAGCTTAATTTCCCTCACCTTGATGGTGGACTAAGTTTTAACAGATAGAAAATATAAAGGGAAAAATAGTTTACTGTGGAGAAACTTGGCAAATACCACCTTCACTAAATGATTAAGTTTAAGATCCCCAGAAAGAATTGGTGTGGTTCAGTAATTCGTGTGAACATCAGGTACTCATGATATGATGTGATGAGAAGGGAACTTTACTGCTGTGGTATTCTTGAAACCTAGTTTAATCATGAAAAAATAGCAGACGAACACCATATGTAGAACATTCTACAAGATAGCTCCTCAGTGTTTGTCAGAGCAAGGTCATAAAAAACAAGAGAGAAATTATTACAGATTGGAGGAGTCTAAGGAAACATGATTAACCATAACATGGTGTCCCGTATTATATCCTGAAACAGATATTGGTGGAAAAACTAGTGAAATGTGAAGAAACCTTATAGTCTAATCAATAATATTATAACAATGTTATTTTCTTGACTTTGATAAATGTACCCTACTTATGTAAAATTTAAAGTTAGGGAAGCTGGATAAAGGGTATATATGAACTCTACTATCTTTATAAGTCTTCTGTAAGTCTAAAATAATTTCAAAATAAAAAGTTTGTAAAAGGAAATTTAGACTTTGAAACTGAAAGTTCAAGAAATACTATAGTAGAAATCAATATGATTCTTTTCTTTTTAATTTTAAAGAGATAATAAGCAAAACTATATTTGATCATTCATTTAATATTTCGTGAACACTTATGCCAGGTTTTAGAGAATATAATACCATGTAATAATAAAGGATTGCAGAATATACTCTGAGTCTGGACAATGAAATGTCTCATTTTACTAAGGGGAGTGAGGAAAGCTTCATAGAAGAAATAACTGATGCAGAGATGTTGTAAATGAGTAGGAATTTTGGATCAGTCTTTTTCAAGATTTATCAGTTATGTTGTTCTTTTCAAGGAATTAATTTTCCCCTTTGATTCTCTCTGTTGCATATTTGTTTTGTGTTTTATTACTATTCACTCTTATCTTTATTATTTCCTTACTTTAATTTGTTCTTTTTGTCTTGAACTTCTAAAGATGGTATTTAGTTGATTAGTTTTCATCTTTGTTCCTTTTCTAATGTACAGCATTTAAGACTAAATTTTTCTCTTAGCATGCCTTTAGTTGGATCCCACAAATTTATGTAGATTCATTAACTATATTATCTACATCTTTATTATCATTCAGTTCAGATTGTAATTTATTCTTTGACCCATGCATTATTTAGATGTATACTACTACTTCTACAAATATTTGAGAGTTTCATTTTACTTTCTATTAACTTTAAAACATTTTTTTGGATAATTTTATGTCAGATTATAAGCTTTATATAATTTCAGTCACATAATATTTGTGGAACTTTGTTCTCTAGTCAAGCATATAATCAAATTTGCTGAATAGGCCAACAGAGATGAATTCGAAAAAAATATAATATGTATTCTGTGTTTCTTGGGTGCAATATAGAATGACTGTGAATTTGGTCAACTTTGTCAATCTTGTTCAAATCTTCTGTATAATTATTTATTTATTTTTTGTCTGCATTTTCCTTCTCCTTTTTATTTTTCTGTACATATTTCAGTCTGGTTATTTTTTCCCCTTCCTTTCAGTTAATGAATTTTCAGGTTATGTAGTTTGCTGATTAGGTCAATCTGTTGAGTTCTTAATTTTCCTTCTTATATTTTCAGTCCTAATATTTTCATTTGGTTCTTCTTTTATAACTTTCATTCCTCTGCTGAAATTGATATTGTCATATAGTTTCTTGCATATAGTTTCATATATTTAAAGTCTATATCTATATATAGTATATATATATCTATGAACAGTATGAAAAAGCAAAAAGATATGACTCCAGAATATGAGCCCCCAGGTTGGTAGGTGTCCAATATGCCACTGGGGAAGAGCAGAGAAATAGCTCCAGAACGAATGAAGAGTCTGGGCCAAAGTGGAAATGACACTCAGCTGTGGATGTGTCTGGTGGTGAAAGTAAAATCTGAGGCTATAAAGAACAGTATTGCATAGGAACCTAGAATATTCGGTTCATGAATCAAGATAAATTGGACATGGTCAAGCAGGAGATGGTGTGAGTGAACATTGACATTTGAGGAATCAGTGAACTAAAATGGACAGGAATGGGTGATTTTAATTCAGATGACCATTATATCTAGTAATGTGGGCAAGAATCCCCTAGAAGGATTGGAGTAGCCCTTATAGTCAACAAAAGAGTCTGAAATGCAGTACTTGGGTGCAGTCTCAAAACCAACAGAATGATCTCTGTTCATTTCCAAGGTAAACCATTCAACATCACAGTAATTCAAGTCTATGCCCCAACCACTACGGCCAAAGAAGCTGAAGTTGAACAGTTCTCTGAAGACATACAAGACTTTCTAGAACTAACACTAAAAAAAGATATCCTTTTCATCATAAGGGATTGGAATGCACAAGTAGGAAGTCAAAAGATATCTGGAATAACAGGCAAGTTTGGCCTTGGAGTACAAAATGAACCAGCACAAAGGCTAACAGAGTTTTGCCAAGAGAACACATTGGTCATAGCAAACACCCTCTTCCAACAACACAAGAGACGACTGTACACATGGACATCACCAGAGGGCCAGGATTTAAATCTGATTGATTATATTCTTTGCAGCCGAAGATGGAGAAACTCTACAGAGTCAGCAAAAACAAGATCGGGAGCTGACTGTGGCTCAGATCATGAGTTTCTTATTTGAAAATTCACGCTTAAATTGAAGAAAGTAGGGAAAACCACTAGGCCATTCAGGTATGACTTAAATCAAATCCCGTATCATTATACAGTAGAGGTGATGAATAGATTCAAGGGATTAGATCTGGTAGACAGAATGCCTGAAGAACTGTGGCTGAAGGTTTGTAACATTGTGTAGGAAGCAGTGACAAGAACCACCCCCAAGAAAAAGAAATGTGAGAAGGCACAATGGTTGTCTGAGGAGGCCTTACGAATAGCTGAAAATAGAAGAGAAACGAAAGGCAGGGGAGAAAGGGAAAGATACACCCAACTGAATGCAGAGTTGCAGAGAATAGCAAAAAGGGATAAGAAAACCTTAAGCGAACAATGCAAAGTAATGGAGAAAAACAATAGAATGGGAAAGACTAGAGATTTCTTCAAGAAAATTGGAGATACCAAGGGAACATTTCATACAAAGATAGGCACAGTAAAGGACAGAAACATCAAGGACCTAAGAGAAGCAGAAGATATTAAGAAGTGGTGGCAGAATACACAGAAGAGCTATACAAAAAAGGTCTTAATGACCCAGATAAGCTTTACTGGTGGCTCAGGTGGTAAAGAATCTCCCTGCATGCAGGAGACATGGGTTCAGTCCCTGGGTCGGGAAGATTCCCTGGAGAAGGAAATGGCAACCCACTCCACTATTCTTGCCTAGGGAATCCCATGGACACAGGAGCCTGGTGGGTTACAATCCACGGGGTCACAAAGAGTCAGATATGACTTAGCAACTAAACAACGAACTCTGATGGTGTGGTCACTCATCTAGAGCCAAACATCCTGGAATGTGAAGTCAAGTGGGCCTCAGGAAGCATTATTATGAACAAAGCTAGTGTAAGTGATTGAATTCTAGCTGAGCTATTTCAAATCCTAAAAGATGATGCTGTGAAAGTGCTACACTCAATATGCCAGCAAATTTGGAAAACTCAGCAGTGGCCACAGGACTGGAAAAGGTTAGCTTTCATTCCAATCCCAAAGACAGACAGTGCCAAAAAATGTTCAAATTACCACACAGTTGTGCTCATTTTATGTGCTAGCAATGTAATGCTCAAAATCCTTCAAGGTAGGCTTCAGCAGTACATGAACTGAACATGTCTAGATGTACAAGCTGGATTTAGGAAAGGTGAGGAAAAAGAGATCAAGTTGCCAACATCCGTTGGATCACAGAAAAAGCAAGTGAATTCCAGAAAAACATCTACTTCTGTTTCATTGACTATGCTAAAGCCTTTGACTGTGTGAATCAACAACAAACTGTGAAAAAGTCTTAAAGAAATGGGAATACCAGACCACCTTACCTGTCTCCTGAGAAGCCTGTATGCAGGTCAAGAAGCAATAGTTAGAATCAGACATGGAACAATGGACTGGTTCAAATTTGGGAAAGGAGTACATCAAGGCTGTCAATGAGTATATTGTCACCCTGCATATTTAACTTATATTAAGAGTACATCATGCAAAATGCCAGGCTGACTCATAAGCTGGAATTAAGATTACTGGGAGAAATATCAACAACCTCAGATATGCAGATGATATAATTCTAATGGAATAAAGCAAAGAGGAACTAAAGAGCTCCTGATAAGAGTGAAAGAAGAGAGTGAAAAATCTGGCTTAAAACTCAACGTTCAAAGAACTAAGATCATGGCATCCAGTCCCACCACTTCATGGAAAATAGATGGAGAAAAAGTGGAAACAATAATAGATTTTATCTTCTTGGGGTCCAAAATCAAATCACTATAGATGGTGACTGCAGCCATGAAATTAAAAGATGCATACTCCTTGGAAGGAAGCTGTGACAAATGTAGACAACATATTAAAAAGCAGAGACATCACTTTGCCAACAAAGGTCCGTATAGCTAAAGTTATGGTTTTTCCAGTAGTAATCTATGGATGTGAGAGTTTGACCGTAAAGAAGGCAAGAATTGATGCTTTCAAGCTGTGGTGCTGGAGAAGACTCTTGAGAGTTACTTGGACAGCAAGGAGATCAAACCAGTCAGTCTTAAAGGAAATCCTCTGAATATTCATTGGACTAAAGTTTCAGTACCACCTGATGGGAAGAGCTGACTCGTTGGAAAAAGACCCTGATGCTAGGAAAGATTGAGGGCAGGAGAAGGGAGCAACAAAGGATGAGATGGTTGGATAGCGTCACTGACTCAATAAGGTGTGAGTTTGAGCAAACTCTGAGAGATAGTGAAGGACTGGGAAGCCTGGCATGATGCAGTATATGGGGTTGCAAAGAATTAGACACGACTTAGTGACTGAATAACAACAATACCTATAAACTCTAATATATGGACCTGTAGATCTGTTTCTGTTGTCTCTTTTTTTCCTTCATTTTTGGGTCATTTGATGTTTGGTGGGGTGCAGCCAAAAAAAAAAAAAAAAAGCAATGATTTGCTAAGGAAATTAGTAGGAAGGAAACTGGGTAATTAATGGTGTAATTCTTGCTGGGATAATCCCATGGACAGAGGAGCCTGGTGGGCCACAGTCCATGGGGTCAAAAAAGTCATACATAACTGACCAGCTGAACATGCGTACAATGTGGTAAATAATATTAAGCAGCATTTCAGTTCCCCGTAAAATTAGTTGTGCTGTCATAACCCTTTTGCAGTTATAATGATTTGTAGAATCTGTATCTTAAACCACATGGAAAACTGGGAAAATGAGTGTTATCCACATTGCTGAAAGTAACATTATAATATACTTCTACTGTGTTAGGATTTTGGTATAACTTCTTGCTTTTTATTAAAAATTATTATTTACATTTTATTTGAACTTTTCACTTTTTTTCATTCTTCAGGCAGTTTTCAAAAATCATTAATAAAAATTCTTATTAAATTGTCAATGAGAAAAAAATATGATAAATTTGGTAAGGAAATCCCATATGAAACTTCAATAAAATATCCAAGAATATAGAACCTTAAAAAAGACTTTAAAAACTAAACTTTAAAGTGTTTATTTTTTATTGGCTGCCTTAGGACTACAAGGATTTTATTGTTTTTACAAAAACAATAAAAGAGGAGTAATTTGCTGGTTTATTTACTCTTTATAACCTTTAGAAAGTGACATGCTTTTTTTAAAGTACTTGCTTCAGGCTGTAGTTTTACACGATGGACTGTGCATTGGTCAGGCCTCTTCAATTCTTGACCCTGAACAGATTTAGGGATGTAGTATATATAGCAGGCTCTTGTCCAAGTAGCCAAAACTGTAACTGGGTACTTTCATTCTCCTTTTCAAACTCATAATCCACCTCCTACGAAATGGCCCAATTCAGTTTTTCATATTGTCTAATACAATATTAATCACTCTTTCAGAGGGTTTCTTGGTTTGATTAAGTACCAAGTATCAAAAATAAGTATTTCTAATATGCATGGAATAGCCTAAATGTTCACACTTAAAGAAAAGCTGTTTCCTAAGAAAGAAATTTCTTTTTTAGGAGCTTTTGAATTTATGGTTATCGAGCTGTTGCAGATTTTGTTTATCTCCTTAGTTGAGGTTTGGTAGTTTGTTGTTTTGGAATAATTGGTCTGTCTCTGTAAGTTGTCACATTTATGACCATAAACTTGTTTGTAGCATTCCCTTAACTTTTTAATGGCTATAGAACTTCTGTACATGGTTTCTTTTAGCATTTTGCACATATTTTAAAATTATTGATTTAAAGTCTGTCTAGGTCCATTGTCTGCATTTGCTCAGGAACAGTTACTATTAAATTGTTTGTTTGTTTGTTTTCCTGTGTATGAATCACTCTTCTGTTTACCTGGATGCCTTATAATTTTTTGTTGAGAAATGGACATTTTGTTGAGAAATGGGCATTTTGAGTATGTGACAGCTCTGGAAATACGATTCCTCCTTCTCTACAGGGTTGCTGCTTGTTTTTGTCTCTGTTTAGTGACTTTTCTGAAATAATTTTAAGTCTTCAGTTTTTGTCACGTGTGCCATGTTCTTAGCTTAGTGATCAGCTAGTGCTTTGTCTGACAGAGATAGCCTAAAATACCTGGAAGCAAAACAAACAAGAAAACCTCTCAGTCTTTGCAGAAGAGCTGTCTGTGAGTGTGTGTGTGTGTGTGTGTGTGTGTGTGTGTGTGTGTGTGTGATAAGTGTGTGTGTGTGGTGACAGTCCTCTAACACTCAACCAGTCCCCTTTCAAGTCTACCTGTCAAAGTTTCCAATAGAAGCTTCAGATTTCTCTAGTGATACTTCTGTTTATTGTGCGGACAAATTCAAGAATATTACAATATTTTAAACAAAATCAGAGTTTTTCGAAATAACTGCTTCCTGGCTGACTTTAGACTTCCTCCCTTGATTTTGGGTCTCTTTGTGCTGCTTCCCAGAGAGGGTCTGTCTTTGCAGCTCTTCCAGCTGTATCTCACTGCTTAATTAGTTGGGTGGTGGTATCAGGTAGGGAATAGGAGCATTTTCTGATGTTTCTATTAAGCCCTCAGTCTTTAGTGAACCTGATTCTCAAGGTGAAGCCTTCACTAGAATTCTGATCCCTTTTCTGTATTTAATGGTAGGCCTAGAATGTATTCCTTCCCCTGCCCCAGTGATAGAACTGTTGTTTTATTTTTGTAGCCTTCTCTCAGCTTCAGGGGGTTTCCACAAGTGCTCTCATGCTACAGTTTTTATTGCCCTACCCCCCGTAGATTAACGGTTTTGTTCTTTCAAGGAGATAAGAAAGATAGTCTTGTCTAAGTAAGTTTTTAGTGTTGTCAGTTGATTCCTTTTCCTAGCTACAGAGGTTTTCCACTAGTGTCCTTAGATGTACTTTTGATTTTCCTTTCCCCTGCAGATTAAGTTTTTGGTCTGTAGTAGATTTAGGGAAGATGGCTTGTGACTGCTCTTCTCCTCTCCAACCAGTACCACAGGGGGAAAGTTTTCTCAGATTCTTTCCTTCCTTTTCTGTAAGCACCTAGTGGGTTTCATGGAAGAAAAACCTGTCAGAAAGCATTAACCTCCTTATTTCTCTAGCCATCAGGAGATTCATCTTCTTACACCAGCCCATGCTCTGCCTTTAGAAATGTATTAAGGACTTGTAGCTGAGTTTTCTTATCAGTACTCAGTGGCTTATGTTCCAGGTAAGCAAATGCTGTGGTTCTTTTCTCCCTGCAGGTACCTGTCTCAATCCAGATTTTGGATTACTTGGTTGATATGGGACCTCAGTTCTCTGATGGATTTAACTATTTAACTTGCAACATTTCCAACTTTTTTTTCTTGTTGTAAGGGTGGGAGGATGTTGTTTTTTATCTCTTTAGATCTCTTTCTCCTTAGAATGAACCAAAACTGGAAGTTTTCAAGTCCTTATTTACTAGCATTTTTCTTCTTTTTGACTTAGGAAGCAGAAACTCAGTATGAAGAGCAGATTGCTAAAATTATTATGGAGACACAAGAACTTAAATGGCAAAAGGTGAGTATTTCCTCTTATGATTATCATTTTATTTAAAAATGTATTTTAATCCTTACTTGCAAAGATAATTTTTAAATTTCCAAAATATAATATTTGGAGAATTGTGCATCACTTTACAGAGTCTCCAAAAAATTACAGCTAAAACTATTAATAACATTTGGGCTTCCAAAAAACAGAATAACCATTTATTTTTCATGCTTTCTAATAGGAAAATAGCAAAGGATAACTCTGGAAACTATTGTGAATTATTTCATATCTGAAAAACATATTGTGTATTATAGAAGAGTCAAAGTATTTTTTAAGAAATGTAACCTCAGAATAGTTCCATATTTTCCTAGGCTATTATTACATATTATAACCAAATATTTAAAAAATCTGATTCTCTTTTGATCCTTATCCATATAGAAGCATTTTTGATAGTGCTTCTCTTGCCTTTCCAGCAAAGTAACTTTAACAACTAAAAACTGAAAGCTTAATCAAGATGGCCCTTCTTTGCAGTGTTAGGTAGTTTTGAAACAGGAACACAGAGACAACACGTCAGAATCAGAATTCACATAATAGAGAGGACAGGCCTACGATGGGAATTTTGAAGCCAGACAGATCAACAAGGTTGTGTAGAAATGGGAGTAAAACCAGAGTTGGGTTACATGAGGGACAGGTCTGAAATAAAGAAACCTGTCTGTGCAGAGGAAAAAACAGATAAATTCCAAATGCAATTGAAACTTCCAAGCATATTTCAGAACGTAAAGTCATAGCTTATTTTGAATAGAGAGCATTAACAGTCAAAAGTTATCGGAATCTTTAAGTTAATCAGTAAGTTTTATATAGTCCAGTTTAAAATACCACTTGTGTATATGGGATACTTACGCTGATTCTAAGATTTATGTGGAAATAAACTTGAAAAAAGTGCCTGGGAAAGTTTTGAAAACAAAGAGGATGAAATAGTCCCACAAGAATCATAAACGTATTTTAAAGCTGCAATAATTGAAATAGCTTGGTAGTATACATGAACAGAGGAGAAGGCAATGGCAACCCACTCCAGTACTCTTGCCTGGAAAATCCCATGGATGGAGGAGCCTGGTGGGCTGCAGTCCATGGGGTTGCTAAGAGTCAGGCACGACTGAACAACTTCACTTTCACTTTTCACTTTCATCCATTGGAGAAGGAAATGGCAACCCACTCCAGTATTCTTGCCTGGAGAATCCCAGGGACAGAGGAGCCTAGTAGGCTGCCGTCGATGGGGTCGCACAGAGTCAGACACGACTGAAGCGACTTAGCAGCAGCAGCAGCAGCATAGATGAACAGGCATCCGGTCCCATCACTTAATGGGAAATAGATGGGGAAACAGTGGAAACAGTGTCGGACTTTATTTTTTTGGGCTCCTAAATCACTGCAGATGGTGGTTGCAGCCATGAAATTAAAAGATGCTTACCCCTTGGAAGGAAAGTTATGACCAACCTAGATAGCATATTCAAAAGCAGAGACATTACTTTGCCAACAAAGGTCCGTCTAGTCAAGGCTATGGTTTTTCCAGTAGTCATGTATGGATGTGAGAGTTGGACTGTGAAGAAAGCTGAGCACCGAAGAATTGATGCTTTTGAACTGTGGTGTTGGAGAAGACTCTTGAGAGTCCCTTGGACTGCAAGGAGATCCAACCAGTCCATTCTAAAGGAGATCGGTCCTGGGTATTCTTTGGAAGGAATGGTGCTAAAGCTGAAACTCCAGTACTTTGGCCACCTCATGCAAAGAGTTGACTCATTGGAAAAGACTCTGATGCTGGGAGGGATTGGGGGCAGGAGGAGAAGGGGACAACAGAGGATGAGATGGCTGGATGGCATCACTGACTCGATGGACATGAGTTTTAGTGAACTCCGGGAGTTGGTGATGGACAGGGAAGCCTGGCGTGCTGTAATTCATGGGGTCTCAAAGAGTTGGACATGACTGAGCGACTGAACTGAACTGACACATGAACAGGTAAAATATAACAGAGTCCAGAAATAGATCCAAATACATGAGATAATTAGTGAATGGTAATACCAGACCACGTGATCTGCCTCCTGAGAAATCTGTATGCAGGTCAAGAAGCAACAGTTAGAACTGAACATGGAACAACAGACTGGTTCCAAATAGGGAAAGGAGTATGTCAAGGCTGTGTATTGTCACCCTGTTTATTTAACTTATATGCAGAGTACATCATGAGAAATGCTGTATGAAGCACAAGCTGGAATTAAGATTGCCAGGAGAAATACCAATACCCTCAGATATGTAGATGACACCACCCTTATGGCATAAAGCAAAAAAGAACTAAAGAGCCTCTTGATGAAAGTGAAAGAAGAGAGTAAATCAGTTGGCTTAAAGCTCAACATGCAGAAAACTAAGATCATGGCATCTGGTCCTATCGCTTCATGGCAAATAGATGGGGTAACAGTGGCTGACTTTGTTTTTTGGGGCTCCAAAATCACTGCAGATGGTGACTGCAGCCATGAAATAAAAAGACGCTTACTCCTTGGCAGAAAAGTTATGACCAGCGTAGACAGCATATTAAAAAGCAGAGATATTACTTTGCCAACAAAGGTCCGTCTAGTCAAGGCTATGGTTTTTCCAGTAGTCATGTATGGATATGAGAGTTGGACTATAAAGAAAGCTGAGCACCGAAGAATTGATGCTTTTGAACAGTGGTGTTGGAGAAGACTGTTGAGAGTCCCTTGGACTGCAAGGAGATCCAACCAGTCCATTCTAAAGGAGATCAGTCCTGGGTGTTCATTGGAAGGACTGATATTGAAGCTGAAACTCCAATACTTTGGCCACCTCATGCAAAGAGCTGACTCATTGGAAAAGACTCTGATGCTGGGAGGGATTGGGGGCAGGAGGAGAAGGGGACGACAGAGGATGAGATGGCTGGATGGCGTCACTGACTCCGATGGACGTGAGTCTGAGTGAACTCCGGGAGTTGGTGATGGACAGGGAGGCCTGGCGTGCTGCGATTCATGGGGTTGCAAAGAGTCGGACACGACTGAGCGAGTCAACTAAACTGAACTGAAGACTGTCAAGGTAGTGTCCTCAGTTACTGCAGTGAATTCTAATAAGCATGGTTTTGCTTTATTAAAAGGTTGGTTGGGTGTTTTGGTTGAGTTCATTTTTGTATATGGTGTTAGGTAAGGGTTCAGCTTCATTCTTTTGCATATTTGTACCCAGTTTTTCTAGAACCTTTGGTTGGCAAGACTGTTCTTTCCTGATTTAATGATCTTGACACCCTTGTCAAAAATATTTGACTATGTAAGAGGGCTTATTTCTGGGCTCTTAATTTTGTTCCATTGGTCCATGTGTCTTTCTTTATGCCATTACTACACTGTTTTGATTCCTAGAGCTTTCCAGTAAGTTTTGAAATCAGGACATGTGAATCTCCGAGCTTTGTTCTTCTTTTTCAAGATTATTTGACTGTTTGGGGTTCCTTGAGATTCCATTTGAATTTTAGGATGAGTTTTTCTATTTCTGCAAAAATATCATTGGAATTCTCATAGAGATTGCGTTGAATCTATAGGGAACTTTGGATAGTATTGACATCTTACTAACATGAAGCTTTCTAATCCCAGCACAAAGGATGTGTTTACACTTTTTATGTTTTATTTAATTTATTTTCTTTTGGCACTGTTTTGTAGTTTTCATTATACAGGTCTTTTATCTCCTTGACCGAGTGAATTTCTATGTATTTTATTCTTGTTAGTGCTATTGTAAATGTAACTGTTTTCTTAATTTCATTTTTGGGTTGTTCATTGTATTGAACATGCAACTGATTTTGGTGTGACTGTATCTTATTACTTTGCTAAATTCATTTATTCAATTTTTTGGTGGAATCTTTAGGGTTTTGTACATATAAGACCTGCGGACAGATAATTCTACTTTTTCTTTTTCAAACTGGATTTCTTTTTCTTGCCTCATTGCTTTGACTAAGGCTTCTAATACTATGTTGAGGAGAAGCTGTAAAAGTGGGCATCCTTGCTTTCTTCCTAACCTTAGAGGAAAAGCTTTCAGTCCTTTACCATTGAGTATTATGTTCATGTGGGGTTTACAAATATGGCTATTATGTTGAAGTAGTTTCCTTCTTTTCCTAGTTTGTTGAGTTTTTTTTTTAAATCATGAAAGGGTATTGAATTTTGTCATTTACTTTTTATTTCATAAGTTGAGATAATTGTGTGCTTTTTTCCCCCTTCATTGTGTTAATATGGTTTATTGCATTGCTTGACTTTTTGTTGTTGAACTCTTCTCTTATCCCAAGGATAAATCCTACTTGGTCATGGTGTATGATCCTTTTATCTGAATTCAGTTTGCTAGTGGGTTTTTTTTTTTTTTTTTAGAAATGTTGCATCACTGTTCTTTAGGGGTATTGGTCTATAGTATTCTTTTTTTGACGTGTTTTTTCATCTGGCTTTGGTATCAAGGTGACACTGGCTTAAAAGCATGAGTTAGGAAGTATTCCTTCCTTTTCAACTCTTTGGAAAAGTTTGAGGAGGATTGCTGTTAATTCTTCTTTAAATGTTTGATCAAGCTCAGGGCTTTTCTGTGTTGGGTGTTTATTTTTTTATTACAGATTCAATCTCCTTAATAGTTACAAGCTTAAGCTAAAGCTAAACTGAAGTCCCTCAGTCGTGTCTGACTTTTTGCGACCCCATGGACTGTAACCTCCCAGTCTCCTCCATCCATGGGATTTTCTAGACAAGAATACTGGAGTGGGTTCCCATTTCCTTCTCCAGGAGGTCTTCCTGACCCAGGGATTAAACCCATGACTCCCGCATTGTAGGCTGACACTTTATTGTCTGAGCCATCAGGGAAGTCCTAATAGTTATAGGTCTGTTAAATTTTTCTGTTTCTTTGTTATTTGGTAGGTTTTGCATTTCTAGGAATTCTCCATTTCATCTAGGTTACCCAATTTGTTGGCATAGAATTGTTCATAATACTCTTATCAGTTCAGTTCAGTCGCTCAGTCATGTCCGACTCTTTGTGACCCCATGAACCACAACATGCCAGGCCTCCCTGTCCATCACCAACTCCTGCAGTTTACCCATACTCATGTCCATTGAGTCGGTGATGCATCCAACCATCTCATCCTGTGTTGTCCCCCTTCTCCTCCTGCCTTCAATCTTTCCCAGCATCAGGGTCTTTTCAAATGAGTCAGCTCTTTGCATCAGATGGCCAAAGTATTGGAGTTTCAGCTTCAACATCAGTCCTCCCAATGAATACCCAGGACTGATCTCCTTTAGGATGGACTGGTTGGATCTCCTTGCAGTCCAAAGTACTCTTATAATACTTTTTATTTCTGCAGAATCAGTAGTAATGCCCCCACTTCCATTTTTGAAATTTGAGCACTTTCAAAATTTGAGCCTTTTCTTTTTTTCTTAGTCCATCTGTCCTGTGTTTAGTCTCTCAGTCGCGTCTGACTTTGCAACCCCACAGACTGAGGCCCTCCAGGCTCCTCTGTCCATGGGGATTCACCAGGCAAGAATACTGGAGTAAGTTGCCATGCCCTCCTCCAGGGAATCTTTCCATTCCAGGGATCGAACCCAGGTCTGCCTCATTGCAGGCAGGTTCTTTACCATATGAGTCACCAGGGAAGCCCAGTCCATCTAGGTAAAGGTTTGTCAATTTTGTTAACTTTTCAAAGAACCAACTTTTTTTTTTTTTAATTGTTTTTTAGAACCAACTTTTAATTTCACTGATTTTCTCTATTTTTCTTTTCTAAAATTTTTAGATTTATTTTTGGCTGTATTGGGTCTTTAGTCAAGTTGTGGAGTGCAGGGACCACCCTCTAGTTGTGGAGCACAGGTGTCTCACCGCGGTGAATTCTGTTGTGTGGAACGTGGGCTCTAGGGCATGCAGGCTTCAGTGGTTGCAGCTCACGGACTCGAGTGCGCAGGCTCAGTAGCTGAGGTGCATGCGGTTAGTTGCTCCACGCCATGTGGAATTTTCCCAGATTAGGGATTAAACCCGTGTCTCGAACCTGTGTCCCCTGCGTTGGCAGGCTGTTTCTTTACCACTGAGCCACCAGGGAAGCCCTGTCTATTATTTTTCTATTCTCTATTTTATTTATCTCTGCTCTGATCTTCATTATTTTCTTTCTGTGGTTAACTTTGGGTTTAGTTTGTTCTTCTCTTTATCAAGGGTAAAGTTAGGTTGTTGATTTGAGATCTTTCTTGTTTTTTAATGTAAGTATTTATAGTTATAAATATTCCCATTAGCGTGTCTTTTGCTGCATCCCATCAGTTTTGGTATGTTTTTTTGTTTGTTTTCATTTGTCCTTCTTTATTTTCTAATTTTCCTTGTGATTTCTTTAATCACAGTTGTTTAAGAGTTTGTTGTTTAATTTTCACAAATATATGGGTTTTCTAGTTTTCCTCCTGTTACTGATTTCTAACTTCTTCCCATTGTGATCAGAGAGGATACTTTGAATGCAATCAAAATCTATTGCAACTTAATTTGTGGCCTAGCATATGGTCTGTCCTGGAAAAATGTCCAATATGCACCTGAGAAGAATATATATTTTGTTTTGGGGTAGAGTGTTCTGTTTATGTCTGTTAGATCTAGGTTGTTTACTGTGTTATTCCAGTCTCCTCTATTTCCTTGTTATCTTCTAACTGGGTATTCTGTTTTTGAGAATGAGGTGTTGAAGTCTTCAACTGTTATTGTAGAACTATTTATTGCTTCAATTCTGTCCATTTTTGCTTCATATATTTTGATGGTCTGTCATTTGGTTCATAAATGTTTATGATTGTTATCTTTTTCCTTATTGAATGTTTTATGAATATATAATGTCTTTCTATGTCTATTGTAACTTTTTAAAGTCCGCTTTTTTGTTTGTTTGGTTGGTTGTTATTTTGATGGAATATCTTTTTCCACTTTTTTATTTTAACGTATTTGTGTCTTTAGATTTAAAGTTAGCCTTTTGTAGATAGCATAAAGTTGGATCACATTTTCTATGCATTCTTCCAGTGTTTGTCTTTTGATGAGAGACTTTAAATATACATTTAAAGTAATTACTGATAAGGAATGACTAACTTCTATCATTTTGCTGTCTGTTTTATATGTATCTGATAGATTTTTGTCCTCATTTCCTGATTACCATCATCTTTTGTGTTTAGTTGATTTTTTATGGTAAAATGTTTGAATTCCTTTCTCATTTCCTTTTGTGTATACTCTCTAGCTAATTCCTTTTTGGTTACCATAGGTATTACAGTTCAGTTCAGTCGCTCAGTCGTGTCCGACTCTTTGCAACCCCATGAATTGCAGCACGCCAGGCCTCCCTGTCCATCACCATCTCCTGGAGTTCATTCAAACTCACGTCCATCGAGTCAGTGATGCCATCCAGCCATCTCATCCTCTGTCGTCCCCTTCTCCTCCTGCCCCCAATCCCTCCCAGCATCAGAGTCTTTTCCAATGAGTCAGCTCTTTGCTTGAGGTGGCCAAAGTACTGGAGTTTCAGCTTTAGCATCATTCCTTCCAAAGAACAGCCAGGGCTGATCTCCTTTAGAATGGACTAGTTGGATCTCCTTGCAGTCCAAGGATGCTAACTATTGCAGTCCAATAGTTAGCATCTATTATTATAGCACTCTAATTTGAATATGTATCAGGTTAATGTCAATAACATATAAGTACTCTATTCCTTTATAGTTCTATCTACACCCCTTTCAGTTGTTGATATTACAGAATTACATCTTTATATACTGTATGCTCAGAGAAGGCAATGGCACCCCACTCTAGTACTCTTGCCTGGAAAATCCTATGGATGGAGGAGCCTGGTAGGCTGCAGTCCATGGGGTCGCTAAGAGTCAGACACGACTAGGCAACTTCACTTTCACTTTTCACTTTCATGCATTGGAGAAGGAAATGGCAACCCACTCCAGTGTTCTTGCCTGGAGAATCCCAGGGAGGGGGGAGCCTGGTGCGTCTATGGGGTCGCACAGAGTCGGACACGACTGAAGTGACTTAGCATAGCATAGCATATTGTATGCTCAAGAAAATAAACTAGTAGTTTTAAATATGTATTAATCTCTGAATTTTTTTTATAATAATAGCAACTTCGTAGATTTTTAACAATATTTATTTATTTATTTGGCTGCACTGGGTCTTAGCTTCGACGCATAGATCTTTGTTGCCACATGTGGGATCTTCATTATGGCTTGCAGGATCTTTAGTTGCAGCAGGCAGGATATAGTTCCCTGACTAGAGATTGAACATATTCCCCTTGCATTGGGAGCATGGAGTCTTAACCACTGGACCACCAGGGAATTCCCTAGTCTCTGAATTACATAGAAAACAAATGTGGAGTTACAAATCAAAGTTACAATAATACTAGCTTTTAGTCTAATAATTTTTTAAGTGTTAGTTTCTTAAATCACATAGAAACAAACAAACAAAAATTGTTAGAGTAATACAAGCTTTTATAAATTTCTCATGTATTTACCTTTATTGAGATTTTTATTTCTTCATATGGAAATAAAGATTTTTATTTCTTCGTATGGAGTCTTTTGTGTCCTTTCATTTCAACCTGCAGGTCTCCTTTTATCATTTCTTGCAGGGCAGGTCTAATGGGTAATGAATTCTCTTAGCTTTGATCTGCATTTTAGATCATGTAGAGGAAAGGCAATTTACATGAGATGGTGATAAGACTATGCAGTATATTTCCTGAGTCCTTGGAGTATAATACTTTGCTCGTTTATCCAAAGTAAGAAAATGTCTAAGGTTGGGATATCAGTAGCCAGTTTCATGTGGCAAGCTCTAACAGATGTGTGTGGTGAAAGCCAATGAGTGTAGGAGAGTGTGGACTTAATGGTCTTGAGCATTAGACATAACCTTCTTGGTCCCGGCAGTTCAAGAATGTCAGATTTAAGATGCCATTAACTTTCTACTTTCCCTCAAGAGTGGAAATGATTGGGACAATGAAATATCCAAATAAATGACAGGACTTTGCAAAATTCCGTAATAACAGGTCCAGTAGAAAGTGCCTCTATTACGGGAAATACTCATATTGGGAGCACAAAATCAAGTAATTTTTTCCTACTCTCATAATTATAGCTGTCTCTCAAGAAAAAGTTTCAGTCCATCCAGAAAAGTAGTAAGCAATGATCAGAACACATTCAGAAACCTTTTCAAGGGTTAATTTTAGGAAATCTATTTGGACACGTTCAGTGGGGCGTCCTGAAGCTTGGGTTTAGAAGGATAACAGTTTTACTAGGATTGTGAGGGAGACATAAGATTTGCACCAGAGACATCCTCAAAAATCTTATTAAAATTACCCCACCAATGCTAATAGAATATAGTTTTTAATATGTCCTTGTTCCGATGGGTAATTTCTTGTAAATGTTTGCAGAGTTCCATTGAGGTTCTCTGGTGCCACCAAGTGTCTGTCCTGAAAGTGTCAGGGATTCTCTTATATTTTACAACCATGTATTCTTTTCAGACTCTGAAGCCAGTTGTGGACATTCCAGAATAGCGTTGTTTGTTGTTGTTGTTGTTTTATCTACAGGAAGATTTAGCTGTTTAGAGTATCATTGGGCCAGGAGCTAACTGAGGGCTGCCTGTGTGTCATAAAGATAAACTGGGATATTTCCTTTAGGCTTTATTATCCTGTATAGTGTGGTTTCATGATAGCCACCTCTTTAGGAAGCTTACTTCCTACTTCAGAGTTCATTTTAATTGGTAATCCTATTGAGGTTAGAAACATTCATTGTTTTTACAGTATTACAAAATCATGGACTACTTCAGATACTATTCCAAATAACCTTGATATTATTGATAGTTTTATGTTAACTTTGTTATCTCTTGACACTTGGCAAACTCTGCTGAGTGGGTAAGTACTGTCATCTGGACTGGTTTTACCTCTGGTAAAGAGTCTTGTTTTAGGGGTCAGTTGAGACTCTTACAGTATATCTTACCTGATAGTTCCCATTTTAGTTTCAGAAAATGATATATCAACAGATAAGACCTGGGTTCAATCCCTGGGTTGGGAAGGTCCCCTGGAGGAGGGTATGGCAACCCACTCCAGTATTCTTGCCTGGAGAATCCCCGTGAACAGAGAAGCCTGGCGGACTACAGTCTATGGGATCGCAGGGTCAGACATGACTGAACGACTAAGCATGTATTATTAAACCCAGATTTTCTAGGAGTTTTTTAAATAAATCCGTTTGAGGCATAGTGATTGTTTGAATAGAGGCTAGATCTTGTGAAATTCCTCTTCTTTGGGTAATTAGCAATGTTTAGAGGATAGCACTGAGTTGAAATGTATGAGGGAGAAAGTAATAAAAAATTCATAGGAAGTAAGCCTGCTTGCTGAGAAATGTGTTTTTAGTAAGTGTCCAGGCTTGTTCAGCATATAGAACTATCAAATTTAAACAAGATCCTTAAACTAAGTCAATAGAAGCTTCTGCTAGTTTGGCTGCTGCTAATACTATCCTTAAATAAGGAGTAGGATTTTGCCAGTGGGTCAAGAGGAAGATTGTAGTAAGCAGTTGGGTCCTGCCGATACTTGCGGTGTTCTGTTAGAGTATTAAGGACTTGTCTGCATTGCTCAGATACAAATAGAAAGCTTTATGACAATTTGGAGGGCTTTAACTGCAGGTGTGTGTGTGTGGGAGGGGCTGTTGAAAAGTTATTTTTTTAAAAGAAAATATTCTTGTTTTTGTTTAAGTTCCTAAGGGAAAAGTTCCATTATTGAGAACTTAAATTATCCAATATCTATAGTAGTCAGTGAAATCTAGACAACTTTCTAATTTTCTCTTAGTAAGCAGTCTTAGAAATTACTGAATGGCTCATAATTTATCAGGAATGGGAAGTGGTTATTTTATTTATGGCCTTAAGGTCTTGAACAAATGTTCACCCTTTGGGTTCTTGAATGGGGAACAGTAGTGTTTTAACACCAGTATGGGTATGATTGGGCTTCTCAGATGGCTCAGTGATAAAGAATTTGCCTGCCTAACAGTAGATGCAGGTTCAATCCCTGGGTCAAAAAGATCCTGGAGAAGGAAATAGCAATCCACTCCAGTATTCTTGCTTGAGAAATCACATAGACAGAGGAGCTTTTGGGGCTACAGTCCAAGGGGTCATAGAGTCAGGCATGACTTAGCAACTGAGCATGCACCTGGAAATCTATTTCTAGATTTTACAGCTATTCACAAAAAGTGGGGAGAGAGCTGGAGTTCACACCTACTTCATAATCTTCTCCTCAAAGTACTTGTCCCTGACGTTTCCTATAAATTCATTCTTTCCTTGTTGCAGCAGTAGATTAGAGTCTAATAAACTGGGCAGTAGCCTCTGAAAAATTTTGTACAATATCTACAGGTTTTCTAAATGCCTAATTTTTGGGTAATTCCCTGGTGGTCCAGTGGTTAGGACTTGGTGCTTTCACTGCTGGGGCCCAGGTTGAATCCCTGGTCAGGGAACTAAGATCCTCCAAGCCACATGGTTTGGCCAAAAAAAAATTTTAATGTCTGGTTTCCTATACAGTTTGGGATTTCTTAAGTCATTCTTGGGATCTTCTTACTTTGCCTTTTCTATTCTTTTTTGCAGCTGAACCAATTGATAACAGACCTTGGAAATGGCATATTATTTCTAAAAATTAGTTATGAGAATTAAAATATTTTAAAGTAATTGCTAGCTTCAGAAAAAATAAAAGTTGTATGAGAATAGAAATGTAATCATGATATGCCATGTGGCTTAGCATTGAATAAAAATTGCATAATTACAAGAGTATAAATACTATTAATATTTGTCACATTTTTTATATAACTGTTGGAAGAATAGAGGGAGGACATGTAGGATTATGGTTGTATAAGAAAGCCAAATTCCCAACTATCATAATAGATCAGTAGATCATTAAAAAATTTTTTTTAATTGATAAATCAATGTATATGTAGGACTATCGAATAAAATAAAAGAAACATTTGAAAGTGGTTGTCAGTTTTAGATCTAATTTTTTTAATTATAAGAATTACTTGATAAAGGTAGAAGAAAACTTCATCTTGAATCTAAATGACAGGATACAACTTCAACTAAAAAAAGGTGTAGAGGAAAGAAATGGAATCGTTTATATGAATTTTTTTAAGATGCCCTGTGGTACTTCTGATTTTGTAAAAAATTATTTTAGTGAGTTTAAAGAATCAAACGTTACCATGTAAACACTTGTGCTTAGGTAATAAAATTGGTTTTTTTTGAAACTCTTGAAACTAGTCTACTTTGTATTGGACTGTTAATTTTAATAATTTCGATGATATTTTCTTGAAGAAAATTTTAGAGTGAGCTATATTCAGAGTTTAGAATTTTAAAAAGCAATATGTTTTATCATGAAGACGCAACTGGAAGCAAAATTATTGTATGCTGAGTTTCATGACAGTTAAAAAAATTATAAAAACTGTCGTGAGTTGCATCTTAAGAGCCTAAAATAATATGTACAATGAAGATGTATAATTTGTGAATCCAGTAAAAATTTAAAACTGAGTTGCTATAATTTATGTTTTAACTTTTCATAATTTTTGAAATAGGAAACTCTTCAGAATCAAAAGGATACATTAGCAAAGCAACACAAAGAAGCCATGGCAGTTTTTAAAAAGCAGGTAATTTCTTAAGGATAGAAAAACACTACAGTTTTAAATATTGCAATTTTCCCACTTCTCATGAATATTATGACATGTTGTTCATCATACTCACTGAAGACAAAAAGTGTGTTATTGGAAGCAGGAAATGAACAAGGTTATTTTGAATCACAACTGATAATACTGTACTGTAGTAGAATGACTTAATTAAGGAGAAAATTATTTCCTTGGAGAGGTGTTTTCATTTGTCCTAAATAATCTATGTAAGTGAATGTGTATTCTTGCTCTTTCTCTCCCTTCTCCCCTCTTTCTTTAACTAGCATATCCAGGAGCTTACATTGTCACATTATTCCTTTACCCAAGCAAGAATTATAACACTGGTGAAAAGCTGAGATGCAAGTAGGGGGATATAAAGGATGAGGAGATATGATTATCATTCACCTCTGTAAATTTCAGGTATCAGCAAATGAAAGAAAAATTAGTAGAAAAATAGAAAAAATAAAGGAAAAATATTTTAAAGAAATGAAAAACAACTCCTTCCATTATTTTGAATTCTAAATTCTATAGCTCTTCTTTACTACCTCAAATTGATCTTCAGTCCCTAGTTATAAAATATAAGTGTAAGAAATGTGCCTAAGAAAAATATACTCTGAAAGTGCCTTTCCTATAGCCATGCCAACATTATCATTTTTTCTTCCTTTTTCCTTCCCTCTTTTTGTTTTTATTATTTCCATACAAGTGTGTGTGTTTAGAAAGAAATGCATAAAAAGAAATAAACCTATATAATCTACATTACTAGTGGGTTAAGGTTATGGCTAATTTACACTGTAGCGTGGATTTGTTTGAGCAGATGGTAAACTTCTTCCTTGTAGTCTGAAATTGGCTTTACTTAAGTTATGGGAGTTTTAATTGAAGGGTAAGGAAGCAGAAACCAACTATACAGCATAGTATTCCTTAGGAGAGAGCAAGTCTAAGTCTCTGTTACCACAAGGGACTCTGGGCAAGAAAGAAATCCAGGTTATCTGAAAGTTAGAGGAGAAAGTGCTACTGCATTCTTTATTATTATTTTTTTTCCTTTAACAAATATTTGTTTCTTCTTTTTTTTTTTTTAAAGAAGGGATTCTTGAATGTAAGTGAGGAATATGGAAAATGAGATGGAGAAATGCCAAAGAAGTTTTATTTCTTAACAACTTTGTCTAGTATCTTTGTGTTGCTTGGAATATTTAATTAGTTTTTGTTGGCAAGTTCACTTTAGTTTTCCTATTTTAAAATGTCATTATTTATTTATTAGACTGACACATGCATTTTTAAAAAATTTCAGAAAATACTGTCAGTGCAAATATAAACTATATCAATTTCATAAAAGTGTGCTTTTAGAAAATGTTATATGTTATTGTTTATGAGTAGATGCAACATACTGAAACATTTAAGAAACTGGGGGGAAAAAACGTGGATACTCTGATCCTAAGATTAAATTGTTCATTTACTTTGGTGACTGGCTTTTCCCCCTATTTTATATTTTTATTATTTATTTTCTCAGTGTGAAAACATAATCACATTGTACTAAGTTCAAACAATATAGACATTTCTGTAGTCTCATTGGGCTTCCCAGGCGGCGCTAGTGGTGAAGAACCTGCCTCCTGATGCAGGAGGCATAAGAGACACAGGTTCAGTTCTTGGGTCAGAAAGACCCCCTGGAGGAGGGCATGGCAACCCACTCCAGTATGCTTGCCTGGATAATCCCGTGGACAGAGGAGCCTGGCAAGCTGCAGACCATAGGGTCGCAAAGAGTTGGGTACCACTGAAGCGACTTAGCACACACATAGTCTCATTGGCCAGTGTAAATCACTGGTAACATTTCATTTACCTGTATTTTGATTTTTAAAATTCTTATCAGTTGCAAATGAAGATGTGTGCCTTGGAAGAAGAAAAGGTATTTATTAATTTTTTAATAATTTGAAACAGTTAAATGCTTTTAATTATCAATTGTTCACTATAATGGAAAGGAGCATTGGTAATAAACAATGGAGACTATTAATTTCCTAAAATTTTAGAAACAGGAGGGATTTAAGGGAATCCTGTTACTTCAGCTCTTATCATTTTACAGTTAAGAGTATTGAGGCCTAGCAAGATTTAAATGACTTGCTGAAGTTCCCATTTTGAAGCGGTAAAGTTGAAATGAACCTAGATTTCTTCAGCCTTTAAATTAATGCTCTTTCCACTATACTACAGTGTTTCTATTACGTATAATATGTTTTTAATGCCTTTTCAATGAAATTACATTCTTTAAAACACAGTAAAATAGCTAATACATGTTTTTATTATATCAAAATATATGCCATTTATAATATTAAAATTTATAGCTATTTTTAGCAAAAGGCCTTTCTTAAAAATTTTTATAATATCCCTATATTTATAAAACAAATGTAATTGTGTCTTATTAATTAGAATATATTTATTCTAGCTATATGAATTAAATAATTATATAGTGTCCATAAGTTCTCAGGAATGCTTTCCTGATAAAATGATTTATTGTTATGATGAGGTTTTCCATTTCATGATATTTGTAATCTTGTATAGACCTAATTGTAATTTTGTGATATTTGTAATCACTGGAAATATGGGTTATAGTATAGTTCCAAGTTTAAAGTCTGTGAAGTATTTAGTTTCAAGTAGAGATTTTGGTTCTTGAACTCTTGTTTTCTCTGTTAATAATGTCACTTACATTGGAAATTAGTGAAATATAGTTTTTTGCTTAAAGGGAAAATTTCAACTTGCTACAGAAATAAAGGAAAAAGAAATAGAAGGATTGAAGGAAACATTAAAGACATTACAGGTAAAGTAATTTAGTATTTCTTGATAAGTAACTTGGCATTTTAACATTGTATCAGTAAAATACCATTAAACATGTAATCTAGCAAAGTGAAGCTGACAAAAGTTCATGTCATATATTATATAACTTGGTGCTTTTTTTCTGAGGGCCTTTGATTTCAAATTAGTAGGATTTTTGCTTTACTTTTTGTTTTAAAAGGAAATATTAAAATAGCTTTTATTATTTTAAACAGTACTATAGTTAGATATATGTTATTTTTAACACTTTATAGACAACACGTTAGGCCTATATATTATAACTGATTTATCTGTGGTCCTTAAAAATTAACATAAATAGCCTTTATTTAGTTATTATTATTTGCTAAGTACAAAACTATGTTTATTTTATGCAAATACAAAGGTAAAGAAATAGCCCTTGCCTTTAAGTTGTTCAGTCTCAGAGAATACAGAGGTATACAACAAATGATGGTTAATTCAATACATATTTATTAAGGTCTGCTATGTGCTAAATCAGAGAAGGCAATGGCACCCCACTCCAGTACTCTTGCCTAGAAAATCCCATGGACGGAGGAGCTTGGTAAGCTGCAGTCCATGGGGTTGCTAAGAGTTGGACAGACTGAGCTACTTCACTTTCACTTTTCACTTTCATGCATTGGAGAAGGCACTGGCAACCCACTCCAGTGTTCTTGCCTGGAGAATCCCAGGGACGGGGGAGCCTGGTGGGCTGCCGTCTGTGGGGTCGCACAGAGTCGGACACGACTGAAGCAACTTAGCAGCAGCAGCAGCATGTGCTAAATGCTTCTCTAAGCACTGGGAATACAGCAGTGAATAAAAGGAACTTTTATCCTCTGCCCTTGTGGAGTTTACATTCTAAACTAAATAAAAAGTTAAGTAGAGAGTTTTTGGGGAAAAGATATTCATATGATTTCAGAGTACCACTTACAGATAATTATAAAGAACAAAGTATATTTTCACAATGGAAGGATTCTGATGGTTACTACCTTAATCAGATAATTCATACCATACTATGCATTTGTTTAAGCAGTTGACAAGCTTTCTTCCTTTAGTCTGATTCCAGTAAGGACAAGCACTCCTTTTCTCCATATGTTTGCCAAAAATTCTTATCTCTTGTCTTTTTAGACAGAGAACAGCCTGTAGAACAGCCATTCTATTAGGTGTGAGTTAATAACCTCATTATGAGTTTGATTTGCATTGCCCTGATTATTGTAATGATGAGCATGTTTTCATATTCCTGTTAGTCATTTGTATGTCTTCCTTTGAGAAAATGTCTATTTAGTTCCTCAACTCAATTTTTAATTGGGTTATTTGGGGGTTTCTGATACTGAGTATGTATGTATGAATTCCTTCTATGTTTTGGATGTGTATGTGTGTGTGTGTGTGTGTGTGTGTCTGTGTGTCTGTGTGTGTGTCTCTCTGTGCATGCTCAATCACTCAGTCGTGTCTGACTCTTTGTGGTCCCATGGACTGTAGCCTGCCAGGCTCCTCTGTCCATGGGATTTTTCAGGCAAGGATACTGGAGCAGCTTGCCGTTTCCTACTCCAGGGGATCTTCTGACCCAGGGATTGAACCCACATATCTTGTATTTCCTGCATTGGCAGGTGGATTCTTTACCACTCTCCCATCTGGGCAGCACCTATATTTTGGATATTAATCCCTAATCAGATACATGGTTTGCAAATGTTTCTCTCATTGTGTAGGTTGCCTTTTCACTCCGTTGATTATTTCCTTTGCTGTGCAGAACCTTTTTAGTTTCATGCAGTCCCGCTTTTCTATTTTTGTTTTTGTTGCCTGGTCTTTTGGTGTCATATCTAAAAAAATCATTGCTTAGACTAAGAGAAGCTCCTGTGTTTCCTTTTAGTAGTTTTATGGCTTCAGTATTTAAGTCTTTAATCTGTTTTGTGTTGATTTTTGTTTATGGTATGAAATCTTGTGCATTGTTTGAGATATGGGTCCAATTTCCTTGTTCTGTATGTGGATATCCAGTTTTTCCAACACCATTTATTGAAGACTGTCATTTCTCCATTATGTGTTCTTGGTGTTCTTGTCAAAGATCAGTTGGCTACAGACATGTGGATTTATTTCTGGGCTTTCTAGTCTGTTCCATTGGTTGATATGTCTCTTGTTGGTTTTTGTTTTGTTTTGTTTCTTGTCAGTACCATGCTGCTTTGATTACTATAGCTTTGAAATATATTTTGGGATCAGGAAGTATGATTTCTTCGATTTTTTCCATCTTGCTTAAGATTGCTTTGGGCATTTAGGGTCTTTTATGGTTCTACATAAATTTAGGATTTTTTTTTCTATTTCTGTAGAGATTGGCAATGTGATTTAGATAAGGATTGCACTGAATCTGTAGACCACTTTGGGTAATATAGACATTTAAGCAATATTAATTTTTCCATCCATGAACACAAGATTCCTTTGCATTTATATTTGTTGTTCATTTGCTGTCATGTCCGACTCTTTGTGGCCCCATGGACTGCAGCCTACCGGGCTTTCCTGTCTTTCACTGTCTCCTGGAGTTTGCTCGGACTCATGCCCATTGAGTTGACGATGCCATTCAACCATCAAATTTATATATGTCTTTTAAATTTCTTTTTATCAGTGTTTTATAGTATTCAATGTACAAGCTTTACCACTTTGCTTAAATCTGTTCCTAAATATGTTATTCATTTTGTTGCTATTGTGATTTTCTTAATTTTCTTTTCAAATATTTTTTTTTTTGCTTATAGAATTGTGGCTGATTTTTGTATGTTGATTTTGTATCCTCAGTTTTGCTGAATTCATTTATTAGCTCTAACAGGTTTTGTTGCGCTTTTAAGGTTTTCTATATACATGATTATGTTAACCTCAAAATATCGATAATCTTACTTCTTCCTTTGTGTTTTGGATGCCTTTCATTTTTTTTTTTCTTTTTTCATTGCTCTGGCTAGGACTTCTAGTACTCTGTTGAATAGAAGTGGTGAGAATAGGCACTCATGCCTTATACAGGATTGATTATGATGACCACTGTGAGTTTTTTATATATGACCTTTATGGTGCTGAGGTAACTTTCTTATATGGCCTTCCCTGGTGTCCAGTGGTAAAGAATACACCTGCCAATGCAGGAGACATGGGTTCAGTCCCTGGATCAGGAAGATCCCCTGAAGAAGGAAGTAGCAACTCACTCCAGTATTCTTGCCTAGGAAATCCCATGAACAGAGGAGCCTGACGGGTTGCAGCCCTTGGGGTTGCAAAGAGTCCGACACAACTTAGCAACTGAGCATACACATGTTTCTTACATACCTATTTTGTTGAGAGTTTTTTAACGTGAATGGGTGTTGAATTTCATCAAATGCTTTTTCTGTGTCTATTGAGATGAACGTGTGGTTTTTTTCCTTTCGTCAGTGTGGTGTATCTCATTGGTTGATTTGCATATGGTTGACTATCCTTTTATCCCAGGGATTGAAGTGCATTTGATAATGGTGTATGGTCCTTTTAATATGCTCTTGAATTTGATATTCTAGAATTTTATTAAAGATTTTTGCATCTTTGTTCATCAGGGCTACTGGCTTATAGTTTTCTAATAGTGTCTTTGTCTGGTTTTGCTGTCAGAATGATGCTGGCCTCATAAAATGAGTTTGGAAGTGTTCCCTGCTCTGCATTTTGGAAGGATATACGAAGGATTTCTGTTAAATCTTCTTGGAATGTTTGGTAGAATTCTTCCACAAAGCCATCTAGTCCTGGGGTTTTCTTTGTTGGGAGGTTTTAAATTACTGATTCAGTGTCCTCATTTGCTATCAGTATGTTCAAACTTTTTAGTTCATTCAAATTCAGTTTTGGTAGGTTGTGTTTTTCTGGGAATTTATCCACTTCTTCTAATGGGAGAATTTATTGGCATATAGTTGTTTTTAATAGTCTCTTATGATACTTTTTATTTCTGAGGTGTCCACTGTAATGTCTCCTTTTCATTTCTAATTTTGTTTACTTGAGTCTTCTGTCTTTTTCTTAGTCTAGCTAACGGTTTGTCAGTTTTGCTTATTCTTCCCAAAAAACTAAGTCTTAGTTTTGTTGATTTTTTTCTATTGTTTTTCTATTTGCTATTTGATTTATTTCTGTTTAAATTCTACTATTTTCTTCCTTCTGCTGATTTTGGCTAGTTCTTTTTTTATTTTCCTAGTTCTTTGAGATGTAAAGTTAGATTGTGTGAGGTTTTTTTTTTTTTAATGTAGGCATTTATCATTATGAAATCTTCTATTATATTGCTTTTGGTGCATTCCGTAAGTTTTTGTATGTTGTGTTATTGTTTTCATTTTGTCTTGAGATTATTTTTAAAATTATCCTTTTTTAAAAAATAATGAATGTTCAAGAATTTGTTATTTATCTTCCAAGTATTCGTAAATTTTCTGTTTTCTTACTGTTAATAATTTCTAATTTTATTCCATTGTGACCAGAAAAAATATTTGGAATGTTTTCCATCTTCTTAAATGTAAGACTTTTTTGTGGCCTATCACATTAAAGTTGATTTTTCTGTGATAGACCATATGATAGACATATGCTCTATCTTGGAGAATGTTCCATGTGTGCTTGAGAAGAATGTGTCTTCTTCTTCCTTTGAGTGAAACTTCTGTATATGTCTGTTAGGTCCATTTGATCTATAGTGAAGTTCAAGTCAACTGTTTCTTTATTAATTTTCTTTCTTCTATCTGTATGCAAAGTAAGGTATTGGAGTCTCCACCATTATTGTGTTTTTGTTGATTTCTCCCTTCAAGTCTATTGATATTTGCTTTGCATATTTAAGTGCTTTGATGTTGGATACATATATATTTATTGCATCTTCCAAACTGACTCTTGAGCACTATATAATGACCTTCTTTGTCTTTAGAGACAGTTTTGACTTAATTTATTTTATGTGATGGGGCTTCCCTGGTGGCTCAGATGGTAAAGAGTCTGCCTGCAGTGCAGGAGAAGGCAATGGCAACCCACTCCAGTACTCTTGCCTGGAGGGTCCCATAGACGGAGGATCCTGGTAGGCTGCAGTCCATGGGGTCGCTAAGAGACTACACGACTGAACGACTTCACTTTCACTTTTCATGTTCATGCATTGGAGAAGGAAATGGCAACCCACTCCAGTGTTCTTGCCTGGAGAATCCCAGGGATGGGGGAGCCTGGTGGGCTGCCGTCCATGAGGTTGCACAGAGTCGAACATGACTGAAGTGACTTAGCAGCAGCATCAGGAGCAGTACAGGAGTCCTGGGTTCAATCTCTGGGTCAGGAAGATCCCCTGGAGAAGGAAATGGCAAACCACTCCAATATCCTTGCCTGGAAAATTCCATGGATGGAGGAGCCTGGCAGACTACAGTCCATGGGGTCACAAAATTCAGACACAACTGAGTGACTTCAGGCAATTTTATCTTATATAAGTTTAGCCACTCTGCTTTCTTTTGATTACTCTTTGGTATGTCTTTTCATCTTTTTATTTTTAGTCTTATGTGTGTTCTTAAATCTACATTGAGTCTCTTATAGATACTGTGTCATTGGATTTTTTAGAAATTCATTTAGCCTCTCTATGCCTTTTTATTGGAGAGTTAATCTACTTACATTTAATGTAATTATTAATTGGTGTGGAATTACTGTTGTCATTCTGTTGACTGTTTCTGTTTCAGTTGTTTTATATATCTCTTCATCTCTTCTTTTATTTGAAGTTTTTGTAGTGATTTTTAAAAGTCTTATCTTTTGATGGGTGTTCCATGAATCTTACACGCTTTCTTCATTCTCATTAATTTTTCTTTTCACTGGTCAATTTAAAATGACCTGTCTTTGAGTTCACTGGGGTTTTTTCCTCCTTTTTCATTGAGTGTGCTGGTTGGAACTCTGTATTACATTTTTAATTTCATTCATTGTGTTCTTTAGCTCTAGAGTTTTTTTTCTGTTTGTTTTTGGTTCTTTCCTTGTGACTTTTATCTCTATTGAACTTCTCATTTTATTCATGTAATTTTTTTTTCCTAATTTTGTTGAATTTTCTATCTGTGTTGTCTTAAACTTTGCTGAGCTTCTATAAAACAATTATTCTGAGTTCTTTGTCAAGTAGTTCATAGATCTCTAATTCTTTGGAGTCAGTTACTAGAAATTTGCAAAGTTCCTTTGGTGGTTTCATGGTTCCTTGATTTTTGTGTTCCTGTAGTCCTTTGTTGGTATTTGTGCATTGAAGGAGCAGTGTTTTTGGACTAGCTCTGGTGAGTATAAATCTTGACCTACTGGTGGGTGTGAGAATGCTAGTTGAGTAGGGTATGTGGTGGTACTAGGTATAGTGCTGGGTCAGGCAGCTCTGACTTGGTTTGGGAGCAGTGGTGCCTCTGGCTCCAAGAAAGAGCACAGTGTCCTGGGCTCCAGGGATCTCCATCAACTCAAGTAGGTATGGACATAGCAAAGACTGTAAGGGTCCTTGGAGGTGAAGTTCACTCATGTCCATGGTAGTGATAAGGGCTGTTGAGGTCTTTGTGGTGAAGGCTGCTGGTGTCCTCCTGCTCTCCTTTTCTCCCATTTGAGGAGAGTTGTGGTTGAGGGCGTTTCTTTTGGCACCAAGCTGTGTGAGTCTAGAGGATGGAATGACACAGGTGAATTGCTGCCTACACTTCTGTTCAGACATCCTTGATTTTTGGTGCTCTACTGGGTTCCTGCAGCTTCTTAATTGTACTCCAGAGGTCTTCCAGAACTGTTATCATTCATAGGTACTTGTTAAGTCATGTGGAGGAGGTGGAATTGGGGGAAAAGGACTGGGTCCTCCTGATCTACCATCTTTCTGATAACACGCCTGTGAATTCTTTATTTCTCAGAAATAAGCCCTTTTTGTTTGTGTTCTGGGCTTCAGATGTTTTTTTCAGTTTGTCATTTGTATTTTGATTTTGTTTGACTTTTACCATTTGCTATAAATTATTTTCCTTTTATGGCTTTTGAAGTTTGTCATGGTTAGAAAGGCATTCACAACTACAAAGTTATAAAAAGGATTTTCCCATGTTTTCTTTTATTACATCTATGTACTCAAATTTTACATTATATCTTTGATCAATTTGAAGTTTATCTTTTGTAACACAGTATGAGATACGGATCTAAGTCTATATTTTTTCAGGTTATTAAATGGTCTTAATATTGTTTAGATTCTCCTCATTTGAGATATTAAGCAATTTTTATTTTGAATTTCCTTAGTTACTTTGATGTAACAAAGTAAATAAAAATTAAGTAAAACAAAATGTCAATGAGTTCCAAGAAGAATGTTTTCAGTAAAAAGAAGGGCATGGATTCTGTTTGTCAGATTGTATGAATAAGAGGCTGGAAGATACTGATATGGTAAAAAGTCCTTATATTTTGTTTCAACAACAACAGCAATGTAACAACAAAGCAGTAAGTGATTAGAAACTCCAGAGAAAACAGATTACTCTATAACTAGGATATAAAGTAAATTACATTTCGGAGTGGTTTTGAGCAACTGATGGGTTAAAACAAAAGAGAAGATATTTAGGTCCTGACCCTAGTAAAATCATCCTTCATATAGCATATTGGTCCCAGAAAAAATGTAGTATTAACAGCCTGTTAGGTTTTGCTTTAAAAAAATCTGTGTTGTTTTTAATGACATAAACACTGTTGACTTCTCATTTTGTAAGAATTAACCTATAAGCAAAGCATGGAAGACTTAATTATGATTACATAATAAAATTTAAATGTTATTAACCTTGTTGATGAGAAAGTAAAAATGTAGGGAACTGAAGTTGATAGTGATATCCAGAAATATTCTTTAAAATAGATGGAAAAGAAATAGAAGTTTAAGGCTACTATTTAAAGTTTATGTAGTTACACAGTTTAGTGATTCTTTTCATACCTCAGATATCTAGTTAAAAATGATCCCAGTAGAGAAATTTTTAAAATTGTTATTGTAGTTGAGTAAACAAATTACTATTCATTTCAGTTCAGTTGCTCAGTCGTGTCCGACTCTTTGCGACCCCATGAATCACAGCACTCCAGGCCTCCCTGTCCATTACCATCTCCTGGAATTCACTCAGACTCACGTCCATTGGGTCAGTGATGCCATCCAGTCATCTCATCCTCTGTCGTCCCCTTCTCCTACATTTATCCATAAGGAACTCTTAGATATTTGGATAATTTTGTAGTTTGGAGAATCATAAACTTACAGAGATGTTAGAAATACATTGTTCTTGTTCAGTTGCTAAGTTGTATCCAACTGTTTGTGACCTCATGGACTGTAGCACATCAGGCTTCTCTGTCCTTCCCTACTTCCTAGAGTTTGCTCAAACTCATGTTGATTGAGTCAGTGATGTTATCCAACCATCTCATCCCCTGTTGCCCCCTTCTCCTCCTGCCCTCAATCTTTCCCAGAATCAAGGTCTTTTCCAATGAGTCAGCTCTTTGCATCAGGTGGCCAGAGTATTGGCACTTCGCCATCAGCCATTCGAATGAATATTCAGGGTTGATTTCCTTTAGGATTGACTGGTTGGATCTCCTTGCAGTCCAAGGGACTCTCAAGAGTCTTCTCCAACACCACAGCTCAAAAATATCAATTCTCTAGTAATTCTGCATTACAGAATGTATTTTCCTGAATGATTTAAAAGTAATATGCCAATCTGATGCCCTATCTCCCCCAATACTGTACTGTCTCTCCTATAATCAAGGACATTCTCTTGCAAAACCATAACACAGCCATAAAATCTTAAAGTTAATTTTGATATATAATTGTAATCTAATTCTCACGTTCCATTCAGGTTTTACCAGTTGTCTTAGCAAAAGGATCCAGTTTAAAATCTTACGTTACTCTTAGTTGTCATGTCTCTTTGATCTCTTTCAGTCTGTAACAGTTCCCCAGTCTTTGCATGAGCTTTATGCCTTTGAAACTCTTGAAGATCATAGACCAGTTATTTTGTAGAATGTCCCCCAATTTATGTTCATATGATATTTCTTCATGAATAGAATCAGTTTATGCACTTTTGGCAGGAATATTACAGAAATAAGGCCTTGCTCCTATAATTTAATCCTGTCAGATAATTGGTTATTTCAGTTATTTTATTTCAGTGCTCAGATTGTCATTAGTTTGGCCAGTAGCTATCCATTCAGGCTGATTTTTTAGCCTTATGGACATGTCTTTATCATTCTTTAGTGTTTTCTTGCTGTTAGGTAAAAACAAAATATACCAGGATCACCTTGTAGTTTAACTAACCTTGCCTTAGAATAAATTATTTCTCAACATTGCCCTGGTTCCTTTCAGTGTAAAATGGAATGTAGACATGCAGATCTCAGCACTGTTACACTTCATTACTATTGGGGTGTCAGTGGTCTCAGACCCTGTCAATGGGCAGAGCTAGGGAATTGATGTATGTATTTATATACACACAAATATATAAACATGCAGTTATAATTATGTTTGTTTCTTTATCAATCTATGTATGTCAAAAACCATGAATTCACATTATTTCCAATTCTAATCCAAAACCCGAGGTTAATTTTATTTCCCTTCAATATTTATATATTTCCTTTCTTTTACAGTAAAAATATGACTTTCTTTATTCTTAATAGATTTACTTATCTGATAAATTACCCTATATGTGACCAGGCTACCATTCTGCTACTTCTTCCTTCCTAATGTGGATACCCTCTTTTCCCTGCTTCAACTCTGATACCTGGGTCACCCTTTTTCAACACTGCCTACTAACCACCTTGCTCAGCTTTTGACTCCCCACAGTAAATTGCCTCACCATTCAGGCCTGATTCTCTGTTCTGGAATGCTGCTGCCATGACCCTTTCACTTCTTCCCCACCTAATGAATTTGGGACTGATTTGTTCAGGAATGTGAGAAGTTAAATATTTTTATCACAGTATTTAAAAAAAAATTATTCTCAAGTAACATAAATCTAGTTAATGGAAAGTTAATGGGAAAAAAGATTTGCTCTAAACAAATGTACTTTACAGTCAATTTTTCATAAAATTTTCCATAAAGTGAGGGATAACTAGGAAATCATTTGTACTTTATCTTTAAAATTGCCTTCTATAGTTAATACATTAATTAGTCTTAGTATCTTTTTTATCCTGTGTTAGAAAGATGCCTATATCTGATATTGTGAGCCCATTTTATGTGATTTCAGAATGAAAAATCATTATAGAACATCCATAAAAATTTCATGTCAATCTAGTAATGTTACTTTCAGATTTGACTTGTCATAGGGATGCAGCTACATGGTAGTTTTTTAAGTTGGGAAGTGCTCTAGAGGTGTTAATAAAATAGAGTTGTGAGTCATGATTCAGAAAGAATAAAAGGGATATTAATGCAGGATATTAATGTTTCAAGGACAGTGACCTGAAAAAATTTGGTAAATTTGCTCTGTTTATCAGTTTTTTCTTTGGCAAATGGTAGCTATATTAGTGAGGGTTCTCCTGGGAAACAGAACCAATATTATATACACACACACACACAGGGGCTTCCCGGGTGGTGGTACTGGTAAAGAACCCACCTGCCAATGCAGGAGAGAAGTAAGAGATGCAGGTTCCATCCCTGGGTCAGAAAGATACCCTGGAGGAAGAAATGCCAATCCACTCCAGTATTCTTGCCTGGAGAACCCCATGGACAAAGGAGCCTGGCAGGCTACAGTCTGTAGGGTTGCAAAGAGTTGGACATGACTGAAGTGACTTAGCCCACATATATCTATATCTGTAGAGATGATATGTGGAATTGACTCACATATTCACACATTCACACAATTTAGAGGCAGAAAAGTGCTGTGAAAAACTGAAGGTATAATTCTGGTCTGAGTTCCAAGGATTGTCTCTTTTTTTCTTCTTATTTTTCTAGGTGGGCTTCCCTAGTGGCTCAGCTGGTAGAGAATCCGCCTGTAATGTGGGAGATCTGGGTTTGATCCCTGGGTTTAGAAGATACCCTGGAGAAGGGAATGGCTACCCACTCCAGTATTCTGGCCTGGAGAATTCCAAGGACTGTATAGTCCATAGGGTCTCAAAGAGTCGGACACGACTGAGAGACTTTCACTTCACTTAACTTCTACCCTTTTACTTTTCTTTTGTCTGTTTCCCCTAAAATATACTGTGATCTCGTCCAGTGTCTTTTCTTTAAAATGGGATCTACATGCAAAGGGCTTCCAAATGTTTATCTCCAGCTCCAGAAGCAGCCTGGATTGACTATTGGATGTCTAAAAGACATCTGAAACTTGACATGTTCAAAACTAATTTCTTAAAATCTCATCCCCCTGAAAACTAAATAAAACTAATTTCTTAAAATCTCATCCCCCTGAAAACTAAATAACTTATTTGTCTTTTTGTTGTTGTTGTTGTTAATTACAACTTCTTTCTTCCTGTTGCAGATTTTTTTTTTTTTTTTAGCTTTTCTCTCAGAGTATACCAAGAATCCAACCACTTCTCATTGTGTCTTTTGCTAACACCCTGGTCCTCTTTTATCATCCTCTTTCATCTCAATTGCAGTCATTTATTAAGTGTTTTTCCTGCTGCCACTTCTGTTCTCCTTCAGTTTTAACATAACAGAGTGATCCTTTTAAAGAATAAGTTAGGTTATGTCACATTTGTGCTTGCTACTCCTCAGTGGCTTCCTGTCTCATTCAGTGGAAATCGTTATCATGTGCTATAAGACCTACAATGGTTTGGTCCTACCCCCTCTCCTACTCTCCTCTGAACTCAGTTTTTGCTGTTTTTTTTTTTCCCCTTGCTTACTAAACCTTCCAGCCATATTGGCGTCCTTGCTGTTCTATGACTACATAAGACATTTTCTCACCTTAGGGCCTTTGCAGTTGCTGGAATAATCTTCCTTACTTTCTGTTGAGTCTTTACTCATAAGTTGTCCTTTCAGAAAGACTTTCCTGGCCATCTATGTAATCCTCTTCCCTGATTTATTATTTTTCTTAAGCACTTATCAATATCTAGTAGAGCCATATATTTTAACTTATTTATATTGCTCATTATCTACATTCCCCAGAATTTATACTGGACAGGATTTTTTGGTCCAATACTATACCTTCAGTGTCTACATGAGTGCTTTACTTATAGTAAGCATTCATTGTTTGTTGAAGAAATGAATCACACATAACTGATTACACCAAAATGAAATGAAATTATTAACTTACTCAAGGCAGCATGCTGAAGAATTTATTTTATAGGAAATGTGAAGTAGTGAACTCTTGTTTAAATTTTAACAAATACTAGGTGAATTCAAGTAAATAAGCACTCATACATGGCTTTGTTGTTGTTGTTAAGTCGCTCAGACATGTCTGACTCTGTGACCTCATGGACTGTAGCCCACCTGGCTCCTCTGTCCTGGGATTTCCTGGGCAAGAATACTGGAGTTGGGTTGTCGGTTCCTTCTCCAGGGGATCCTCCTGACCCAGAGATCAAACCCACATCTCCTGTATTGGCAGGCAGATTCTTTACTGCTGAGTAAGCAGAGAAGCACTCATACATGGCTAGTTGGAGCTTAACTTGGCCTACCACTCTGGAGGACTATTATGTGTAATGACAATTGTTAAGTCTATAAAAATGAACACATCTTAGGAGTTCTGCTTCATGGGGTTCATTCTGCTAAAATGGGTAACTACAGACTTTTTTTTGGTGCAGCATGTTTATTTTTGGTACAGTATGTTTATATGAAAGAAGAATTCTTTCATAGAACTGAAAACTGGGTAAGTCTACAAAAATAGCAGTTTGATAAAACTATGGTAGAAGGTTAAACAGTGGAATACTATTCAGCCATTAAAAACTTGTGTTATAGATTAATTTGTGATATAAAAGTGTTTGCTATATATTAAGTAAAAATAACAGTACAAAATAGTACATATATTATTATTCTACCCCCCACTGACTCTTTTTTAAAATACATAGAAAAGTACCTGGAAACACTATGGTATTAATGATTGTTATTTCTGGATTGTTTTTTTTAAGGTAACATTTTTCCTTGTGCTTATCTATTTTATCAAAATTTTTTCAACAAAAGAGCTAATATTAAGTAGCAAACCTGCCTAGAGTTCTTTGCTGTTCTTCTTGCTTTATTTTTCTTCATAGTATTTGTCACTCTCTAATTTCTATACTTTTTGCTTATATTCTGTTGTCTGTCTGCCACCACCCCCAGTAGACAGAAAGCTTGTTAAGAACAGGGACTTGGTTTGCTATTGTATCACAGGATCCTAGGAAAATGGCTGGCATATAGTACTTGCTCTGTAAATACGTGTTGAATAAATAAATGTATTTTGTTATGAGAAATAAAGTTATGGCAAATAACACTTTGAAAAAATGTCATTGGAAAGAAGTACATAGAAGATAAATGTCATATAGCATACAATTTTAGTTTCAGAAGGAATTTATAGAAAATAGCTAAAAAGTTTTAACAAAGTTTTTTTCTGCTTATTTTATTCAAGGTTTCTAAATATTCTTTACAGAAGAAAGTGAGTGAAATGGTAAGGAAATTTCAAAATATTTACCCACTCACCCCAAATTAGTACATAATGTGTACAGTATTTTTGTCAAATTAATGTGATACTTATAGTAAAAAGGAGTTGAAACTGGATATTGATATCCGTTTTAAAGGACTACAATTTCAGATGTAGCTTAAATGAATTATTTCACAAGTGTATTTCCAGTTTACCCAGTGTTTACCTGTGTGTGTGTGTGTTAGTCACTGTCTTGCAACCCCATGGCCTGTAGCCTGCCAGGCTCTTCTGTCCATGGGATTTCCCAGGTAGGAATACTGGAGTGGGTTGCCATTCCCTTCTCCAGGGGATCTTCTCAACCCAGGAATCGAATCTGGGTCTCCTGCATTGCAGGCAGATTCTTTACCATCTGAGTCACCAGGGCTCAGTGTTTACATATGATAAAATAAGTTTAACAGTTACTGAATTGTTGGTAGAGGTCTGTATCAAAATTAAACAACAAAGAAGTGAAATCAGAACTGTGAAATCCCTTACTTTAATGATGTCTTTCATAGGTATTTGTGTAAACGTGTAGTTATTACTTTTAGCCTGAAAAATTGAAATAATATGAAGTAACATTTGAATACTGCACTTGAGATATGGTACTCATCCTTTATCATTCAACAAGTGTTTGTTTGTTGCACATTCCTCTTATGTAATATAGTAAAATTAATATTTGCATTTTTACAACAATATTTTAGGAAATATTTACTTTCATATTCTCTATATCCCTATTTGATACAAAAGAATTTTTTCTCTGTATTTTTGACTGAGCAAAATCCTCCCATATCCACTTATATCTTAAGAGGACTTTTTGGATGTCTTTATGCTATTTCATTCTCTTTGGAGCAGACCATAAGGCAAGTGAAACTAATTTTTGAGTAAGGTTTGTCTATTATATCTATGAGAAGTAAGAAATGAGAAATCACTCCTTATGACATTGAATACAAAAATATAAAGTACATATTTTGCTTATTGAAATGTTTTGATGGGTTAGAAAATAAAAGCCTCAGAGAGATTGCTAAGCTTGATTGAATAAAAGATCTGAAAATTCTGTCACTGTTCAACTGGAAAGACTAAAGATAATATTGTCAGACTCTTTTAAACTATGATTTTAATTAAGGAGCTGAAAAACTAGATTCCAGTTTAGCTTTAAGTACCATGACATTTGTACTGAAAGTCATCTTCAACGCTACAGTGGTTTTACACAAAATATAGTGAAATTGAATAATGTACCCTCTGACCTGGGAGATAAAGCTACAAGTTAAAGATCAAAGGCAACATAAAATGTGTTTTGTTTTATTCCACTTTAAAATTTCATCAGACAGATACTTGTAATCTTAAAAACAAGTGGAAACATTGCAGTATACTTGTGATAGTTTTTGGTCAGTTTTGAGCATTGTATTGTGAATTAAGATTCTTAAGAACCTACTAAAATGATATTTGTATTATAGTTATAATTTTTTCTGACATTTCAAGGCATTAAATGAATCACTTTGCATTAAAATTATTTTGTATATTGATAGGTACACAATATTTTATGCCAATTCTATTAGACTCTATTTTAGATGATTGACTTAAAAGTTAAAAATCTTTTTTAAAAACATTCTTTTATTATTCATTTTATATTATTCTTATATAGTTCAGGTGACTTAAAAAAAGACATTTGTTTATTTATTTTTGGCTGTGCTGAGTCTTCATTGCTGAGCAGAATTTTCTCTAGTTGTGGTGAGCAGGGGCTACTTTCTAGTTGCAGCGTGCAGCTTTCTCATTCCAGTGGCTTCTCTTATGGACATTGGCTCTGGGGTGTGTGGTCTTCAGTAGTTGTGGCACATAGGCTCAGTAGTTGAGGCCTGAGGGCTCTAGAGCACAGGCTCAGTCGTTGTGGTGCGTGGGTTTAGTTTGCTCTGCAGCATTTGGGATCTTCCCAGATCAGATTCTGAACCTTGTCTCCTGCATTGGCAGGCAGATTCTTTCCCACTGAGCCACCAGGGAAGTAGTAAACAGTGTTCAAAAATCCAATTAATTTTATTCAGATTAGCACATTATCTTTATATATTACTTGACTGTGCAAGACAGGAAAAAGATAGTCATTTGTGTCAAGGCAGGACTTTGGGAAGCAGTTGATAAAGTTGTGTCCCAAAAGAAATCATTTAAAAATAGTACTAATCTAATGTTATAAAGAAGTTCATGATTTCCTATAGGCAGGCTCTTAACTGTTAGTAAAATTCTGTCTTATGGGAATTCAGTAAGGTGATTTTCATGTAGTGGTAGCGTGTCTCTAGATAAATTAACTCAATTATGAATGGAAAGATTCATCTGTCTCTAAAAGTACCAAAACCTTCTCTTGAACAAATGATCATATGGATCATTACCAATAAGACAAATACAACAAAATATAGTAAAAAATAAACTATCGAACATCAAATTAATTGATTTGGTCATTGATGAAAATCTTTCCTGTTTGGTGTAGGTGATTACTTTGAGTAACTGAGTAACCAATAGAACTAATGAACAAAATAAAAACTTATCTAACCATCTCTTAGTTACAGTTTATTTCTTTTTTGTTTATTACTTTTCCTCTAAAGAAAAGACTTACAAGAAGGATTTAGTTTTCTTTATTAAATTATAACAAAATTTTAGCATTGAAGGTTTTGATGAGATTTGCAATTACCACTTATTTCATTCAGAATAGAATATTTTTAGACTATTTGGAAATAATCTTTGTGATTATAATATATATATCTGTACACATAGAATATGTAACTTTGGTGTTTTTAAGTTGTGACCAAAAAAGTGAAAATATCTTAAGGTTACCATGAGTTTTTTAAAAGTGAATTTTATAGCCCATTGATTTATTTCGGGTTTATATTGAAGAAACTGAAAGATAATTTGCAAAATGAGGAAATATATAAAGTTTATTTATAAGTATATAAATAGAATGATGAATATATAAAGTTTGGTTTTGGGTTTTAAATCTTTTTCTTCAAAATTTACTTATATGAACTAATTGCTCATTTATTTCCTTACGGAGACTTTTCAAATCAGTCTCTATAAGGAAACAAGAAAGGAGAAAATGAGCAGCTTTGCTTTATTAGCAGAAGATATTAAGAAGAGATGGCAAGAATACACAGAAGAACTGTACAAAAAAGATCTTCATGACCCAGATAATCACGATGGTGTGATCACTGACCTAGAGCCAGACATCCTGGAATGTGAAGTCAAGTGGGCCTTAGAAAGCATCACTACGAACAAAGCTAGTGGAGGTGATGGAATTCCAGTTGAGCTATTTTAAATTCCTGAAAGATGATGCTGTGAAAGTGCTGCACTCAATGTGCCAGCAAATTTGGAAAACTCAGCAATAGCCACAGGACTGGAAAAGGTCAGTTTTCATTCCAATCCCAAAGAAAGGCAATGCCAAAGAAGGCTCAAACTACCGCACAATTGCACTCATCTCACACGCTAGTAAAGTAATGCTCAAAATTCTCCAAGCCAGGCTTCAGCAATATGTGAACTGTGAACTTCCTAATGTTCAAGCTGGTTTTAGAAAAGGTAGAGGAACCAGAGATCAAATTGCCAACATCTGCTGGATCATGGAAAAAGCAAGAGAGTTCCAGAAAAGCATCTATTTCTGCTTTATTGACTATGCCAAAGCCTTTGACTGTGTGGATCACAATAAACTGTGGAAAATTCTGAAAGAGATGGGAACACAAGACCACCTGATCTGCCTCTTGAGAAATTTGTATGCAGGTCAGGAAGCAACAGTTAGAACTGGACATGGAACAACAGACTGGTTCCAAATAGGAAAAGGAGTATGTCAAGGCTGTATATTGTCACCCTGTTTATTTAACTTCTATGCAGAGTACATCATGAGAAATGCTGGACTGGAAGACACACAAGCTGGAATCAAGATTGCTGGGAGAAATATCATAACCTCAGATATGCAGATGACACCACCCTTATGGCAGAAAGTGAAGAGGAACTACAAAGCCTCTTGATGAAAGTGAAAGTGGAGAGTGAAAAAGTTGGCTTAAAGCTCAACATTCAGAAAACGAAGATCATGGCATCCGGTCCCATCGCTTCATGGGAAATAGATGGGGAAACAGTGGAAACAGTGGCTGACTTTATTTTTCTGGGTTCCAAAATCACTGCAGATGGTGACTGCAGCCATGAAATTAAAAGACGCTTACTCCTTGGAAGGAAAGTTATGACCAACCTAGATAGCATATTCAAAAGCAGAGACATTACTTTGCCAACAAAGGTTCGTCTAGTCAAGGCTATGGTTTTTCCTGTGGTCATGTATGGATGTGAAAGTTGGACTGTGAAGAAGGCTGAGTGCCGAAGAATTGATGCTTTTGAACTGTGGTGTTGGAGAAGACTCTTGAGAGTCCCTTGGACTGCAAGGAGATCCAACCAGTCCATTCTGAAGGAGCTCAGCCCTGGGATTTCTTTGGAAGGAATGATGCTAAAGCTGAAACTCCAGTACTTTGGCCACCTCATGTGAAGAGTTGACTCATTGGAAAAGACTCTGATGCTGGGAGGGATTGGGGGCAAGAGGAGAAGGGGACGATAGAGGATGAGATGGCTGGATGGCATCACTGACCCAATGGACGTGAGTCTGAGTGAACTCTGGAAGTTGGTGATGGACAGGGAGGCCTGGCGTGCTGTGATTCATGGGGTCACAAAGAGTTGGACATGACTGAGCGACTGATCTGATCTGATCTGATAGTTGTAGGAAGTTGAGTTATTTTAAAATTATTTTTATTTTAAGTGCCTTAAGGGTCTTTTAAGTAAACTTTTAGACCACACACACATACACACACACGCTCATAATTATGTATATGCTGTTTTCCTCTAATCTTGATTTTCAAAGATTAAATTTGTTTAAAATATGTATTTAGAAAGCAGTGAATCCTGACATTATTTTCTTGTGAACAGTCTTTGCATTTATTAGTAAAATTGTGTGAAAGAGAAAACAAGTTGACACAATTCACAGAGTTAAAAAGAACAAAAACACTATATACTCAGCAATTTCTTAGTCATAATCTTTATTATGGTACCATCTGGTGGCTCAGATGGTAAAGAATCTGCCTGCATTGTTGGAGACCTGGGTTCGATCCTGGGCTGGGAGGATCCCCTGGAGAAAGGAAGGGAAACCCACTTCAGTATTCTTGCCTGGAGAATTCCATGGACAGAGGAGCCTGGTGGGCTATAGTCATGGGGTAACAAAGAGTTGAACACAACTGAGCAACTAACACACACACACATATGTAATGTTATAACAGCACCATCACTATAGTTGTATTATTCTTTATAATGTTCTTAGGTTTCTCAGGCAGGTGTTACCAATCTGCTTTTTGTTATTGCTTCCCAAAGAATTTAAACTGTTGACGGTCATGCAGTTAGTGGCAAACTGCCCTCTTCATCTCAAAACTAAATCAAGGCAGCCAACTAGGTTCACATGTGAACAGTCCTGTGGCGTCCTATATGAGCCAGTGAGCTATAGGTGCCTACTGTGATTTGAAGGACTTTATAACATTTATCATGGCCACTGAATAGACTAATTGTATTTGAAAATCAGAAGTTGTGTCATGCAGAACAAATGAAACTGCATTTTAATTCAACTTTGGCTTCAAGCAAAGAATGTTGGAATAGGGTATATCACAAACTTATCTAATGTGTATACAGCTCTATGTATGTAGAGAATACCTATAAACTCACTTTAATCTTTGCTGCATTTTTTTTTTTTTTGGCTGCATTATGCGGCATGCAGGATCATAGTTCCCCAACCAGGGATCGAACTTGTGCCCCCTACAGTGGAAGTGCAGAGTCCTAACACCTGGACTACCAGGGAATTCCCCTTTGCTGCATTCTTAATTATCAGGATTAGTTAACCTTTGCAGGCATTGACAGTATTAATGTCTGAATATATGTAGTGGACAGTATTCTCATAAAGGCTATATGAAAATTGATCTGACTTGTAGATTGAGAGAATTCCTTAAATTGAAAAAAATGTTTTTAGACCAATCTTTAGTGAGATTGTATTGGGTTGCTATACATTTCCTGAAAGGAGTGTAATTCTCTCAGTTCAGTCGATCAGTCGTGTCTGACTCTTTGCAACCCCATGGACTGTAGCACGCTAGACTTCCCTGTCCATCACCAACTCCTGGAGCTTACTCAAACTCATGTTTGTGATGCCACAAACTCACATCCGTGATGCCATCCAAACATCTTATCCTTTGTTGTCCCCTTCTCCCACCTTCAATCTTTCCCAGCATCAGGGTCTTTTCAGTGAGTTGGTCCTTTGCATTAAGTGGCCAAAATATTGGAGTTTCAGCTTCAGCATCAGTCCTTCCAATGAATGTTCAGGACTGATTTCCATTAGGATGGACTGGTTGGATCTCATTGCAGTCCAAGGGACTCTCAAGAGTCTTCTCCAACACCACAGTTCAAAGACATCAATTCTTTAGCGCTCAGCTTTCTTTATAATCCAACTCTCAGATCCATACATGACTACTGGAACAATCATAACTTTGACTAGATGGACCTCTAGATTAGAGAATTAAGTGGTATTTTAGAGGAACAGAATATGGGTCATTATTTTTCATTGTTTGGTTATTGATAATAGTGACTACCTAGGTAAGCATAAGTGGAAAAGGGCATGGCAGCCCATTCCAGTATTCTTGCCTGGGAAATCCCATGGACAGAGGAGCATGGCAGGCTACAGTCCATGGAATCGCAGAGTCAGACACGACTGAAGCGACTGAACAGGTAAGCGTAAGATCTCAGGAGTTAGTGTACTTGTCAGTTTGTTTGAATTTATGACTGCTGCATGCTTAATTCAAATAACTTAAGTAGTGAATTTGAAAAGCCCATAGAAGTACATGAAAAAAATTTAACTGATCTTTTAGAAATGTTGCCAGCTTATCATTTTGCTTAAAATCATTAAAAAAAAACCTTTGAAAAGATGTTCACCAGATTTGCCAAGTTAATATAATTAGGTAAAACTTAAATTATAACATGTATTCCTTATTAATATTACAGAGGGTTATTCTTATTCCAAATAAAAACTAATTAATCTATTGAAGGCACCTTTATCATTTAAGGAATAATAATAACAAAACATTATACTGTACTTGTTATGTAACAAGCTCTTGTTTTAGTGCTATGTATGTATTATTAATAATTTGTGTTATCTTCACAACTCTATGAGGGAGATGCTGTTATAGTCTATTTTAAAGACAGGGTAGATTATTTTCCCAAGGTTACACAGCAACTAAATTACAAAGGCAAGATTTAAACATAGGCAGACTTATCTTTTGACCACTTTACTATACTGCCTGTATTTTGGTGTTAAGCAGTATAAAATGGCTCTGCTTAACTTATGCAAAAGGAAATTTAGCAGAGACACAATCAGAGAGTCAGGAATAGTTTTGAAAATGAACAGGGACTAGGTTAATACCAGAGTTTGTGAAGCAGGATGTAGGAACCCAGGACAGAGGTCTCATATCAGTCTGGATAGGGTCACCACTGAACTTCTTTAGTTTTTTGTTTTTTTTTTTTAATTTTATTTTATTTTTAAACTTTACAATATTGTATTAGTTTTGCCAAATATTGAAATGAATCCGCCACAGGTATACCTGTGTTCCCCATCCTGAACCCTCCTCCCTCCTCCCTCTCCATACCCTCCCTCTGGGTCGTCCCAGTGCACCAGCCCCAAGCGTCCAGCATCGTGCATTGAACCTGGACTGCCGACTCGTTTCATACATGATATTATACATGTTTCAATGCCATTCTCCCAAATCTCCCCACCCTCTCCCTCTCCCACAGAGTCCATAAGACTGATCTATACATCAGTGTCTCTTTTGCTGTCTCGTACACAGGGTTATTGTTACCATCTTTCTAAATTCCATATATATGCGTTAGTATACTGTATTGGTGTTTTTCTTTCTGGCTTACTTCACTCTGTATAATAGGTTCCAGTTTCATCCACCTCATTAGAACTGATTCAAATGTATTCTTTTTAATGGCTGAGTAATACTCCATTGTGTATATGCACCACAGCTTTCTTATCCATTCATCTGCTGATGGGCATCTAGGTTGCTTCCATGTCCTGGCTATTATAAACAGTGCTGCGATGAACATTGGGGTACACGTGTCTCTTTCCCTTCTGGTTTCCTCAGTGTGTATGCTCAGCAGTGGGATTGCTGGATGAAAGGAGAAATTAACAATAACACAATAATAGTGGGAGACTTTAATACCCCACTCACACCTATGGATAGATCAACTAAATAGAAAATTAACAAGGAAACACAAACGTTAAACGATACAATAGACCAGTTAGACCTAATGGATATCTATAGGTCATTTCATCCCAAATCAATGAATTGCACCTTTTTCTCAAGCACACATGGAACCTTCTCCAGGATAGATCACATCCTGGGCCATAAATCTAGCCTTGGAAAATTCAAAAAAATAGAAATAATTCCAAGCATCTTTTCTGACCACAATGCAGTTAGATCTCAATTACAGGAGAAAAACTATTAAAAATTCCAACATATGGAGGCTGAACAACATGCTCTATTAGCAAGGTGAAAAGGCAGCCTTCAGAATGGGAGAAAATAATAGCACATGAAGCAACTGACAAACAACTAATCTCAAAAATATACAAGCAACTCCTACAGCTCAACTCCAGAAAAATAAATGACCCAATCAAAAAATGGGCCAAAGAACTAAATAGACATTTCTCCAAAGAGGACATACAGATGGCTAACAAACACATGAAAAGATGCTCAACATCACTCATTATCAGAGAAATGCAAATCAAAACCACTATGAGGTACCATTTCACGCCAGTCAGAATGGCTGCGATCCAAAAGTCTACAAGCAATAAATGCTGGAGAGGGTGTGGAGAAAAGGGAACCCTCTTACACTGTTGGTGGGAATGCAAACTAGTACAGCCACTATGGAGAACAGTGTGGAGATTCCTTAAAAAACTGGAAAATGAACTTCTTTAGTTTTATGGTCTCTCTTGCTCACAATTGAAATTCCAATAAAGTAGAAATCAGTTGGTTTATTTGGGGTAATATGCCCTACACTTTACTAGGGAAGTATAGGAGCCTGTGAATTTTAGTCCTACCAGATTGTAATGAAGAAGTATTTCAAATATATACTTGAAATTCTGTTACTTTTGTGTAAGGGAAATAGATGCTGGCTAGGTAAATCTAACAAATTGCCAGTGTTGGAACTGTATGAGATAGCAGTTCACTCAGAAAGTAATTACTGTGTACTTGTTGATAGGCCTACATTGTTCTTTGTTTTTCATCTCTCAGTAGAAACGAAAGCATGTGGCAGAAATGAATGAAAGTTACGAAGCCAATCAATGATTCTGCTAATGCCAAAATCAAAAACTTTTGAAGAGTGTTACTGATTCTGTTAACATAATATTTCTTTTAAAAACTTTTAAAAGTCATTTTTCTGGCTTACTTCACTCTGTATAATAGACTCCAGTTTCATCCACCTCATAAGAACTGATTCAAATGTATTCTTTTTAATGGCTGAGTAATACTCCATTGTGTATATGTACCACAGCTTTCTTATCCATTCATCTGCTGATGGACATCTAGGTTGCTTCCATGTCCTGGCTATTATAAACAGTGCTGCGATGAACATTGGGGTACACGTGTCTCTTTCCCTTCTGGTTTCCTCAGTGTGTATGCCTAGCAGTGGGATTGCTGGATCATAAGGCAGTTCTATTTCCAGTTTTTTAAGGAATCTCCACACTGTTCTCCATAGTGGCTGTACTAGTTTGCATTCCCACCAACAGTGTAAGAGGGTTCCCTTTTCTCCACACCCTCTCCAGCATTTATTATTTGTAGACTTTGGGATCGCAGCCATTCTGACTGGTGTGAAATGGTACCTCATAGTGGTTTTGATTTGCATTTCTCTGATAATGAGTGATGTTGAGCATTTTTTCATGTGTTTGTAAGCCATCTGTATGTCTTCTTTGGAGAAATGTCTATTTAGTTCTTTGGCCCATTTTTTGATTGGGTCATTTATTTTTCTGGAGTTGAGCTGTAGGAGTTGCTTGTATATTTTTGAGATTAGTTGTTTGTCAGTTGTTTCATTTGCTATTATTTTCTCCCATTCTGAAGGCTGTCTTTTCACCTTGCTAATGGTTTCCTTTGATGTGCAGAAGCTTTTAAGGTTAATTAGGTCCCATTTGTTTATTTTTGCTTTTATTTCCAATATTCTGGGAGGTGTGTCATAGAGGATCCTGCTGTGATGTATGTCAGAGAGTGTTTTGCCTATGTTCTCCTCTAGGAGTTTTATAGTTTCTGGTCTTACGTTTAGATCTTTAATCCATTTTGAGTTTATTTTTGTGTATGGTGTTAGAAAGTGGTCTAGTTTCATTCTTTTACAAGTGGTTGACCAGATTTCCCAGCACCACTTGTTAAAGAGATTGTCTTTAATCCATTGTATATTCTTGCCTCTTTTGTCAAAGATAAGGTGTCCATATGTGCGTGGATTTATCTCTGGGCTTTCTATTTTGTTCCATTGATCTATATTTCTGTCTTTGTGCCAGTACCATACTGTCTTGATAACTGTGGCTTTGTAGTAGAGCCTGAAGTCAGGTAGGTTGATTCCTCCAGTTCCATTCTTCTTTCTCAAGATCGCTTTGGCTATTTGAGGTTTTTTGTATTTCCATACAAATTGTGAAATTATTTGTTCTAGCTCTGTGAAGAATACTGTTGGTACTAACGCATATATATGGAATTTAGAAAGATGGTAACAATAACCCGGTGTACGAGACAGCAAAAGAGACACTGATGTATAGAACAGTCTTATGGACTCTGTGGGAGAGGGAGAGGGTGGGAAGATTTGGGAGAATGACATTGAAACATGTAAAATATCATGTAAGAAACGAGTTGCCAGTCCAGGTTCGATGCACGATACTGGATGCTTGGGGCTAGTGCACTGGGACGACCCAGAGGGATGGTATGGGGAGGGAGGAGGGAGGAGGGTTCAGGATGGGGAACACATGTATACCTGTGGCGGATTCATTTTGATATTTGGCAAAACTAATACAATTATGTAAAGTTTAAAAATAAAATTACATTAAAAAAAAGTCATTTTTCTAAGTATGGAAAGACAGGCTTCTTTAGCTGAAAGCAGTGAAGGCCTATTGATACATAGGGTCCAGTTTTTATCAACTATGTCTCCCAGCTTAAGTTAACTTTCTGCTATATTATATTGTCTCCCTGTCACTAATAGATATTGTTTTTATGATTCCATTTTTAACACAGTGAGAAGGTGCTGTATCATTAAAATGAATTTCAAAAAAATTATCTAAGTTTTGAGGATGCATATTATGATTATGCCAGCAAATTTAGAGAAAAATTTATTTCCTAAATTGTCAAAAGTATTGCTTTAATAATATTCACCTCACTTTGCTTAGTGCTGTACTGGACTAATTAACTTTTCTATGAACAACCAACTGATTTTTTAAAAATTTTATAAACAAGGGAAATAAAATTTTAAGTGACTGTTTTGTTATAGGAAAAAAATGCTTTAATTTTACCTAGATTTAGAAATGTCTGTTAACTAACATTTTCTCCCTAAGGTATACTCAGAGACTTTTTCATGACATACTTATGTTAATAACAATAGTTATTAAAAATGATAAATTTTATATATATCTAATAAATGTGTGTATTTATGTATGTAGAACATTTAAAATAACTCTTCAAAATAGGAACAGAAAGTCCAGTTACATCTTCTGGCTAAAGAAGATCATCAGAAGCAACTGAATGAAATTGAGAAATACTATACTATAATAACAGGTCAATTTGGATTGGTAAAAGAGAATCATGAAAAGTTAGAACAAAATGGTAGGTTCCATCTTACTTAAACTTACATATTTAATAGAAAATGTTTAAATGGACTTATTTGTAATGAATAAATTGAACCTATCTGATATTGGTAATACTAAATGGCAGTTTAATTAACATTATTAAATTCAGCAATAACTATATATTTCATTGAGGTCATTTTCCTTGTCCATGTTAATAGTATTTCCTTAAAATGTACATTGAAATAACATTTTCCTAAGTGTCTTTCATGTTGCAGTACAAGAAGCAATACAGTTAAACAAAAGACTTTCAGCTTTAAATAAAAAGCAAGAATCTGAGATAAACAGTTTAAAGAAGGTATGATTGATATAATTTTTTGTATTATATAAAAATTGACCTAACATAATTAGTTTTATGAAATAATATCAGAACAGTTGGATAGTTTTATTTGTAGAAAGATAGTTTTAAATACAGATTTATAAACTTTGAGTTAAGATTTCAATAAGCATAATGAATGAATTTGTTCTAACCCACTCAAAATATTGTTTCTTTGACTCATGACTAGTGGCAAACATTTTTATGGTAACATGTATTATCAATAAGCATTTGCTATATGTTAATCTCATTAGCACCATTCATTCATTCAATATTTGAGTAGCTCTATGTGCCAGGTACTATATGGCACTGAGGATACAGATAAACATGTTCCTGCTTTGTTGAGTTATAGTCCAATGGAGGAGTTATATATAAAATAGTCACACAGATAAAATAATTTAAAATTGTTGTAAATGATATGAAGAAAAATAAAGGATGTGATGATATTTTCATAGGTGACTTTATTACATTGAAGATAAAGTGGTGGGGGAGGGAAGAGATTAATAGTTCAGGCAAAGGAACGGCAAAAGCCTTGATAAGGGGAAGAGTTTTGTATATTTAAGGAACTAGGAAAAGTCTGGTATGGCTGGAGCACTTTGAGTGAAGGAGTGCATTGGATATTTATTGGTTGCTTACTGAGCATCAATATCCCCTTTGTCCTTCCTAAACTTACACAGATTCTTGTTTTGATGCCTCCAACTTGAGACAGGAACCCTAAATTGGCAGAAAGCCATAAACATATTTCATTACTCTAGCCACAATCATTGGTTCAGGAATAGATAAATGAGCTTAGCCAGTGGTTATAAACCGGAAGAATGTAACCCCTACTGGGGCTGGCAGTCATACTATTAATACAATCATGAGAAGCTAAAAAGGAGCAACCTGACGATGTGGATGCCAGATTTCTGTGATGTAAAGAATCCTGTTCTTTAATGACATTTATGAGTTCCTGAATGGATCAACCCTATATTTGCCCTACCTCTAGACTTTCAGTTTTGTGAGCCAATGAATCCCTGTTATTTTTTTAAACCAGTTTCATTAGGACTAGTTTAATTTTCCATTATTTGCAACTAAAAATATCTCCTCTGATACAAGGGGAGAGTGGTATGAGAGGAAAGAGAAGTTAGGCAAGGCCTTTTTGTTTTTACTGAGCATGACCTCTTATTACCTTCTCCTAATCTTTTCAAAGCCCTAAATGGAATAATACCACTTTGGACCACCTCCTTATCCCTAAGAGAATTAAGTACCTGTCTTTACTGACACTCAGAAAATCCTTTGGATCAATCACTAAGTGACATTTAAATGTCTGTGATTTTCTGAAGTTTGAATATGATATACCTGGGTTTAATTTTTTGGTCACATTTTCTTCTTGGTGTTCTCCGAGTTTCTTGGGTTGTGGTTTGGTGTGTGACATTAATTTGGGGAAAGTCAATCATCAGTGTTTCAAATATTGCTTCGTTTCCTTCTTTTCTTCTCCTTCTGGTATTCCCTTTATGCGTGTGTTATAATTTGCCTATGTGATCCTCAGTTGATGGATGTTCTCTTATGCCTTTTTCAGTCTTTTTATTTTTAGTTTTCAGTTTTGGGATTTCTATTTTCATATCCTCAAGCTGAGAGATTATTTACTCAGCCATGTCCAATCTACTTTTGAGCCCAACAAAGGCATTCTTCATTTCTATTGCAGTGTTTTTGATCTGAAGCATTTCTTTTTGATTCTTGTTTAGAATTTACATCCTCTCTTTACATTATCCATCTATTCTGTCATGTTTTGTCTGTTTTTTCTATTAAAGCTTTTAGCATATTAATCATAGTTTTTAAAAAATTCCAAGTCTGATAGTTTTAAATTTCTGTAGTATTTGACTCTGGATCTGAAGCTTGTTTAATCTCTTCAAACTTTGTTTTTTGCCTTTTAGTATGCCTTGTAATTTATTTGTTGGAAGACAGACATGATATACTGGGTGAAAGGAATTGCAGTTAATAGGCCTATAGTAATATAAAGGTGGGGGGAATGGGTGTCTTATGATTAGATGGCCCTATTGCCCTTGGATTGTGAATTTCACCAGTGCTTCTCAGTCCCTGCCCACCCACCTCATATTGTACTCTCATATGGTTGGAGAGTTGGATATTACTCTTCCCTCAGGTAGTTTATATTTCAAGTCAAATAATTTCTCATAAAGGCAGGACTTGTTGATAAGAACAGAATGAGTTGGTGAATTTCAGAATGGTTCCTTTTCCTCCTGCTTCTAGCAGGATGAATTTTTCACTGATATTCACTGTGAGAGGACCTTGAGATAAAATGTCACAAAAGTTTGAGGGCCCCCTGAGTGTATCCTTCTGAATTTTTTAACTCCCAGAATTGTCTACTCTAAGCCTCCAGGAATTAGTCAATTACAGTTCAGTTTTTCTTACCTTGGCATTGGTGCCTGTGAAGGTTTCTGTTTATGATTTTCTATAGTGACTTCTCCGTTCCTCTGATTTTTGAGGCAGCAGTTTGTCTTATGACCTCATTTCTTTAACAGATGTAAGAGGAGTTGTTGATTTTCAGTTTGCTCAGCTTTTTATGTGTGGTAGAATCAAATGGAAACTTGTAACTAAGCTTCTTACATGCTGGAGAGAAACTGGAAAACTTTTTAACTGTAATTTTACCAAAATTAAAAATATAAAGATAATTTATTTATAGAGACACAGGCTTAAGTTTTGAGAATGTTTGTGCTACCAGATGATTGACATATACTTTAGTGCATAATTCAAGAAATCAGGGAATTTTACTGCTTTATCTTTTAGTATCATTTCAAGGAAAGCAGGACCACTTGGGTTTAAGATTAATGTGACTTCTAAATGCTAAGCTAATATTACAAAGACCATTAATATTTGTAACACTATCATATCTAGTCTTGTTCTTATATATAAAAAAAGTGAAAGTGTTAGTTTCTCAGTTGTGTCCGATTCTTTGACACCCCATGGATTGTAGCCTGCCAGGTTCCTCTATCCATGGAATTCTCCAGGCAAGAATACTGGAGTGGGTAGCCATTCCCTTCTCCAGAAGATCTTCCTGACTTGATTGTATAACTGCCCATAAATTGGTTTCATATTCCCTGGACTTTATCAAGGGACCAGAAGTAAGATCATAGGAGTAGCCCAGTACAGAATGTTAGAATGGTAATAAGCATGTATCTCTAGCCTTTAAAAGTCTTATGTCTATCCAACAAACTACCTAAGAGGACAGTTTATATGTAAAGAATATTTCATTTCAGTCACATTTAAGAATACTAAAGATGGTTCTTTTAATATAGGGATAAAAAGCTGTAATTCAAAAATTTTGTCTGTCATTTCAAATGAGAATTGTTAAATGGACCGTTCAATTTTTATGCGAAAATACTCTGATTCTTTTTTTTCCTTTTTAAAATTAATTTATTTTTTAATTGAAGGATAATTGCTTTACAGAATTTTTGTTGTTTTCTGTCAAACCTCAAAATGAATCCACCACAGGTATACATATATCCCCTCCCTTTTGAACCTTCCTCCCTGGGCTGTTCATTTTTATCAGTATAAACTTTGAATGGAAATATAAGCAATACTGACTGAATAGTTGTGAATAAACACATTTTTAGTGATATTGCTTTAGTTTACTTTTTTGACACTGTTACCATTGTCCTAAATGATTAAATCATTAATTTGGTGATTATATTAAGAGTTATATATGCCTCTATTCAAATAGTATTTGCATTATTATGAAAATATTATACCTCATAAAGTTCTCTACTAAATTATGTATTTTTTGTTAAATAAGAACAAATATTTCATTGTAACGTTATTGTTTGTTATTTAGTCACTCAGTCATGTCCGACTCTTTACGACCCCATGGACTGTAGCCCACCAGGCTCCTATGTCCATGGGATTCTCCAGGCAAGAGTACTGGAGTGGGTTGCCATTGCCTTCTAGACTATTGTATTTCTAATGTATAGTTTAAGACCGACCTGTAAAAAAAAAAAAAAAATAAGACCCACCTGTAGAAGGAGATGAGGTCTGTGTAAATCCATGGAGAGTTTCCCGTGCTGGATTTATATGAAAAAAGTAAAGAATGTCTGTATAAATGAGTGGAATAGTGTTGCTCCTGAGCACACTTGCCCCCTTGTCCCAGACCTTGCCACCTTGTTCAGGGCTGCCTAAATACACTGATGTGTCTTGTGATGGTGGCCTCTGTCACTATAGAAAGCATGAAGTCAGTAAACATGCTGCTAAATAGTTCTTGGAAGAGAGAGTTTATAGAAGGGTCAAGTGGGAATGTTATTGCCTTTAAGAGTTCCATATTCAAATAGCTGAAAGGATAAGAATTTATAAATGTATTTTAACAGATAGTTTTTAATATTTCAGACATTCTTGGTATAAGAATTTTGTGTTTCTTAGTGTAGTCTTTATTTTTAACTTTAAGAAAACTTTTTTCTGTTCTTCTGAGGAGGCTAATCAAGCCTAGTATTAAAAACATTTTTTTAGATTACTCATTTAAAACTTTTAATCATTAATTTTTCCAAAGTTAATTTTTATTTTTCTTTTATGTTGTTGTTTGATTTTGTCCAGGACAGTTATTGGTTTGTGATAAGATGGAATTCTTTTTTTTGTGTGTGGAGCAAAGTTAAACAGACCAAACTTAGTTGTTAGATAAAACTAAGTATTACAGTTCTGAATGCTGGGTTCACCATTATGGCAATCATGAAGGATTCCTGATACTATCTGTGTGCTGCATTCATAACCTCTGCTATTTGTCTGAGTAAACGTCAGAGCACTCAAGGAGATAGTGATATTTAACAGACTACCTCATACCAGAAGAGGAGGGGTAAAGGAGAAAAGGGCATGATATTTATGACTCTAGGAACTATAAGTTGTAATTTAATGAGATCAAAGCATGTGCTGTTTATTTGCTGCACTAACAGCTTTGAATAAAATGGGTAGAAAACAGACAATGTACTAAAAGTTCAGGATATTTAAAAGCTATAAGGGCTGTAAAATCAAAAGCATATTTTCAGTGGAAAAAGATTTCTGATTTTAATTTAATATGCTCTTAAGATTAAGTAATTATAAGAGAAAAACAGACATAAGAAATGATAAGTTTCTACTTTCGTCAGTTGCATACTGGATTTTTTTCTCCTTCCCTCTCCCTTCCCACTTCCCTATTGTTTCATAATAATTAATATAAAAGAATTGATATATTTCAGAGTATCTTCTATAAAACTTAGCTGATTACAATGGCTCCATGGTTTCAGTTGTTGAAAAATGTGGAAAGACATAGAAGTTTGTTCTACTTTGTAACCTTGACAGAAGAAAAACTTATAGAAAACCAACCCTTTTTAAATTTACAGAATTGTAAGATACTATATCTGAATATAAGTTTTAGCCATATATCTTAGTTTAATTATATTTTTATCAATAAGGCTTTGTATCTTAGGAATGAGTCTAGAACAGATCACTAGTATAAAACAAGCCATCTAATTAATTTCTAAGTTGTTTAGTTCATATAGGTGAATCTTGCTCTAAGAAAACCCAATATAAAAAATTAAAGAAAATTGGTTGCAAGTTTTCTTTTAAAAATCATTTTAGTGCACAAAAAAGCAGCTTGAAAGCAAAGTTTTAGAACATCATGTGTAAAGAAAAATGTACATTATTTTAAATCTAATATCATTGTGTCTTTTAAAAAATCAATTTAGCGTATAAGACTTTTTTTTTTATTAATCAGGTGGTGTTTGACTAAATTCCAAATAACAACACAAATATTAGTCAAATTGAGATTAAAATTTTGAGGCCTTCTAACAGATGCTTTCCCTTAGTCTCCAAAAGTTTTAAAAAGTTTAATTAATTGCTGAATTGACTGTCTTTATTTTTGTATTCTTTAGTATCCATAGTCAATTTAACTGTTAACCCATGTTTTTGAATATTTATCCAGGATGGATATATTAAGAGCAATAAATTCTTTTATTCAATAAGTTCATTGAGTCAAAGACCATCTAGCTTATGAACTAGAATAATGTTTTTTTATATTGTCTTACTCGTTTTCTAGAATATACTTGGATCTGAATTTATAATGCAGAATTAACCCATATTAATCTCACAAGTTTAGGGTTGTTAATTAAGTCAGTTAAGTTTCTAGCCCCAAATATGCTGTTCTTCTAAAGTTAACATAATGCCAGTGACTCACCAACTACTAAGCTTTATTTTTTATTATTGGTAAGGAAATTGTAGTAATCTGTAGTAATCTGTTTACATTCAAATGAGGAGCATCTATCTGTCACATGGTTGTCTACAGGGTTGTGGTTATTTCTTTGATTAGAATAAGCCATCTGGTTCAATCAGTGATTAAACCCTTAGCACTATACTTTCCTATATACTATACAATTAGCACTATACTATACTTACCATTTTCTATGCAGTTTTACAAATTGACTATGAACTACTATCGTGCCATTAACAACTATCTGTTTGGCCGACATTGACTGTTCTCACCAAGTTTTTAATTTATTTTTTATTGCCATTTGCTGTATCCTGAATAAATCACCTTTGATTTCATCAAATCCTATTTTAGGCAAAGATGAGTCACATTTATTTAATATCATGTTCATCATTATTTTCTTCTTATGTTCATTAAAAGTTTTTAGCACCTCTTAGATCCCTGAATGTATTAAGGTGCTATGGGATAAGTATGAAACGTGGTACCTTTCCTTGAGGTAGTTCATTCCTATCACCATTAGGATTTCAGACCACTTTATTTTAAAAGTAGAGAAAATAATCATAGAACCACTTGAATTCACCTTGGTGGTGGTTTAGTCTCTAAGTTGTGTCTGACTCTTGAGACCCCAAGCACTGTAACCTGCCAAGCTCCTCTGTCCATGGGATTTCCCAGGCAAGAATACTGGAGTGGGTTTCCATTTCTTTTTCCAGGGGATCTTCCCAACCCAGGGATTGAACCTGGGTTTCCTGCCTTGCAGGCAGATTCTTTACTCACTGAGCCACCAGGGAAGCCCTGAATTCACATTAGTAGTAATAATAGGTAACAATGCCTAGTACATAGTAGATGCTCAACAAATACTTGCATGGATTATTACATACCAGGCACTTTGTTTTGTTAAAAAATTATATTCCTATTTAACAGATGAGGAACTTGAGGCAGAATGCAATTAAGTAGTTGCCTAAAGTTACACAACAAGGAAAATAGAGGATTGCAATTCAAATTGCAGAATTTCTGCACAGCTCCAGAACCTGTGATCTTAACCATTCTACTGATAACAGGAGCAGATAAGCAGTTTATCCACATAAGTTTCTTCTCTGCTTTATTCACCATTAGAAAGCATATATATTTATTAAAAGGAGAAGTTGCCAGTATTAATCCTCCTAAACTACCAGGTTTATGTATCTAGACTATGTATCTAGACTAATATTTCCATTACCTTGAAACTCATCATTAAATACTGCTTCCTTTGGGCTTTGTCATTCGGCCCTCCTCTTCTCCAACCTGAGCATCAGTTTCCATCATCTGTACCATTAAACACCCCACTTAGTTCTTGTATTTCTAGTCTTTCAGTGTCCATTACTTCACGCAGTCCATTGGCCTGTTCCTGCATACACATAATTCCCTGCATAGTATTTCTCATTTATTCTGTTTCTCTTAACTTTACCTTTTTCTTTAAAACTAAACCTTTCACTGTAGTCTTCCTAAGGAGGTGCATGAGTCAGACCATACCAAGTGTTGCTTTTCTCTTTGTATTCTCATTTGCAATATGAGTTTAATGATATCTGCCTTTCCAGTTTTATATATTGTGCATGTGTGCATGCTCAGTCACTCACTTGTGTCCAACTCTTTGTGACCCTAAGACCATACCCTGCCAGGCTCCTCTGTCCATGGGATTCTCCAGGTTAGAATATTGAAGCAGGTTGCCATGCCCTCCTCTAGGGGATCTTCCCAACCCAGGGATCGTACCTGTGTCTCTTATGTCTCCTGCATTGGCAGGCAGATTCTTTACCACTGAGCCACCTGGGAAGCCCCTTATAACAAATATAATATATGGAAAAGCACTTCAGAAAGTTTATCATGCTGTAGAAATTTATGGCATTATTGTTACATGCAAGTGAAATTAGGTTAAAATTAAGGTAAATTTTGATGGATTTGGTTTTTCTGCACCAAAACTATAAAGGGTTATTTGTATTGACTTTCAAGACAACTGAAACATAGCCTCATCTGATAAACTTTTTTCCGGATAGGAAAGTGTGAAATTTCTTCCAACTTATTAATTGCTTTTTCTCCCTTCATGTTTGAATTATATTCTGTTTCTTCAATGACTAATTCTCTTCTTCAGATCTTCTATTTATCTTGTTCATATCATCTCTAAATTTCATGGAATCGTAGAGATCATCTGATTTATTGGTTTTAATCTTTCTTTGAATTGTAGAACCTTCTGTTAAAGATTTGGAGGCTCAGTATTAAAACAAAGTAGACCCCAGTGTTCATTGCAGCACTGCTTATAATAGCCAGGACATGGAAGCAACCTAGATGTCCATCAGCAGATGAATGGATAAGAAAGCTGTGGTACATATACACAATGGAGTATTACTCAGCCATTAAAAAGAATACATTTGAATCAGTTCTAATGAGGTGGATAAAACTGGAGCCCATTATACAGAGTGAAGTAAGCCAGAAAGAAAAACACCAATACAGTATACTAACGCATATATATGGAATTTAGAAAGATGGTAACGATAACCCTGTATGCAAGACAGCAAAAGAGACACAGATGTATAGAACAGTCTTTTGGACTCTGTGGGAGAGGGTGAGGGTGGGATGATTTGGGAGAATGGCATCGAAACATGTATAATATCATATGTGAAACGAATCACCAGTCCAGGTTCAATGCATGATACAGGATGCTTGGGGCTGGTGCACTGGGATGACCCAGAGAGATGGTTTAGGGAGGGAGGTGGGAAGGGGGTTCAGGATGAGGAACACGTGCACACCCGTGGTGGATTCAGGTTGATGTATGCCAAAACCATTACAATATTGTAAAGTAATTAGCCTCCAATTAAAATAAGTAAATTTATATTAAAAACAAAAGAACAACAACAACAACAACAAATAAAACAAAGGAGATCACTTGTGCTTGAAGGGAGAATTGAAAGAACACTGGAGCCATGCATGTTGACTCTTTCTTCTCTATCAGCAGCTATGGAGGGGGGCCGTGGAACCTCTAGGACTTCTTGGAGCACAATTTAAAAACCACTAACTGGATCCAACAGTTAGGTGAATTACTCAATATCGAGTAGCTTGTAAAAAAGAGTCTCTATTTATCATCACTTTGTACCACATACTGTACGAACAGTACAATAATATTCTAAACAACCTGTAAATTTTATAATGTTAGTTGAAATTCTTCACGTAGTAGATGTTGTGATAATTCCTCAATGTCCAGTGCGTCTCATATGATCAGTCTGACTTTAAACTAATTAATATCATCTCCAATCTCCATGCCAGTATTTGGTTCAGGAATGAGCATGTGATCTAATTCTGGCCAGGGGGAGGTGGTTCAAAGAAAAAATATCCTTACTCTTTAGAAGGTGCTCCACGAAGGGACTATGCAATGAGTTGCTATGCAATTCCTAAATTACCTCTTACTACAGAATAAATTTCATTTTATTTATGAAATTTATTCTTTAAATTATAAAACCTTATCATTTAAAGGTTTAAGTATGGTTTTCTGATAGTTATAACCCAAGCATCCTGATACTAATTCATGTTTTTCATTACAGAATATTGTATTTTGTACAAAATGATATTTAAAATACAAAATCTATTGATTTTAATTATTTGTGATACATTGTCTTTGGGTACAAATAAATTCTTCTGGCTCCCTAATTGTCCTATTTTTCTCCCCAATTCATCTAAAGCTCTGTCATAACATCTTTCTTTTCTTCAATTAGCTCATCCTCCTTAATGCAGTCATTCACTTTATGTAGATGACTTCATATCTATATTTCCAGCCTACATTTCTTTTAATCTGCAGTTCTGTATTTTTAGCTGCTTGCAGGTCATCTCCTTTTATGACTTACTGTAGTTTCAGGGTCACCCACCCATTGATTCTTCATTCTTTCCATCCTTCCTCCTCTGACCCTGCCCCCCCACCAAAAAAATTCATAGAACTCTTTCAAAGGAAACCATCTTGCTGCCTATAAAGAACTCATCACTGATACACTGAAACTTTTTTTGAGGGAATTTATCATATGTAACCTTTTATAATTTGAAAAATAATGAATTAATTTTCTTTTAGAACAGTAACACCCTATGACTTAAGTTTAGTGATTTGTGCTTTTTGGCTTTCTTAAGAGTCAGTCTCTTAAGAAAGCTCAAAATTGATGCTTGTGAACTATGGTATTGGAGAAGACTCTTCAGAGTCCCCTGGACTGCAGGGAGATCAAACCAGTCAATCCTAAAGGAAATCAGTCCTGAATATTCATTGGAAGAACTGATGCTGAAGATGAAATTCCAATGCTTTGGCCACTTGATGCGAAGAACTGACTCATTTGAAAAGACCCTGATGCTGGGAAAGATTGAAGGTGGGAGGAGAAGGGGACAACAGAGCATGAGATGGTTGGATGGCATCACCTGCTCCATGGACATGAGTTTGAGTAAGCTCTGGGAGTTGGTGATGGACAGAGAAGCCTGGCATGCTGCAGTCCATGGTGTCGCAGAGTCAGACACAACTGAGCCACTGAACTGAACTGAAGAGTCAGTCTCAGAATATCATCCATCTCTTACTTATCTTTAATAGATTTTTCATCTGTTTCATCAGTGAAGCACCTTTTTCATTTTCTTTTCATTTTCATGCTTCTCTTTTTCACATTTCAGTTTCCTATTCTCGCTTCATTTAGACAGTTTGAAATAATCTTTTTCCTTCATTTCCTCTGCCTATTTGATTATATCTTCCTTCAGAATGTCTCATATTTTCATTATCCATTTTCCAGTAGTATGGACATTCATCATCTCATTCCTGGATTAATAAAATACCTCTTAGCCAGTGTTCTTTCCTTCAGTTTTTGTTCACTCTTTCTGCCAGACTAATTTTACTAAGTCATTCTTTTAATACATTGTCTGTATATGCCTGACACATCTACTTAGCACATGTGGAAAGACTTTTAAATTGAATGGTTCTCCTTTGTCTTTCAAATCAAGTCCCAAACTTTTTTCCAGCTTTATTGAGATACAGTTGCCATACAACATTATTTAAGCTTATGGTATACAATGTGTTGATTTAGTCTTAAACTTCTTAAAATTAGCTTTCTGGAACTTCCATGATCTGGTCCCAACATTGTTTCCTAGTACTTCCTAATAAGTATCTTCATTCTTTGTAATCTAAAAGTCTTTGTTTCCATTATCATAATTCTTAATTTTCCCTGTCTTTTTGCCTTTTTCTCCTTCATGTTCCTTATAGCAACTTGAAATGCCTTCTTCCAATTTACTTGTATTAAATGGGATTGAGTCGGGAAACATGGTACATTGGAATGGGAAATTGAGAGAAGTCTGATGGAAGAGCCATTTACAGACTTGTAGGTCGGGTTAAGGGAAGCCAACAAGGGATAGAAGCAGTTGGGGAATGATTACACCTCCTAGACCTGGTGATGACAAGGGAAGGAAACAGATCCTGGAACCTGGAGAGAGCTATAGGTAAAGCTATTGAAGAAAGCTGCAAATCAGAAGCTGTGGCCTTTGGTAAAGGTACAGAGCTGTTGCCAGTTTGTGGTCATGTAGGGAGGGAGCTGGGAAAAATACCTCAATCACTCTGTCTTCCTAGCATACTGATTACTGGTGCCTCCCAGAGATTGAACCCAACAAAGGGAGAGGAAAGGGAACTTGCTTGCGGTATCCACAGATGCCAGCCACACAGGTCATAGAGAAAGAGTGGAAAATGAATCAGGAGGTACAAATGCAGGATATCCAGTATGCTACTTACTCTTCTAGGCTCACCAGCTTCATTTAAACTTCTTTCCTTATTCAATACATGCTGATTGTTCTCTTAGTGCATAATTTTGTCTGCCTGCTTTTTGGAGATAGGAGAATAAAGCCCTATCTCTTGACCCATGTGGTTACTTTAGCAGTCATTTTATGCAGTATACATATCTAAAGGGGATATGTGAACTGAGAACAATGAATTTTTTCTCCTGGATTTTGGACTAAACCCAAAGAGATTTAATCAGGTGAGTTTCTGTCTAGGTGGCTAAGGCTGTAACATAGAATTCTGGAGCTATTGAGAGCCCAGTTTTCTGCTACTCCTTTTTCAGCTTCCTTGATACCACACTCTCTTGGTTTCATCCCTACCTCTGTTGAGTTCTGTATTAGCAGCTTATTTAATCCATGAATCTTGGACTTTTTTAGAACTCAGTCATTTGTCATCTTTCCTCTTACTAAAAGTGGAGTGATTGCACCTGTTTCAATAGCTTTACATACTATTCAAAAACTAATACATGAGAAATGTGTTTATTTTAGAAAAAAAGAGAAAATACTTAAAAAACAAAATGAGGAAAATAAAAATTTCCTATAATCTCATCATCCTAATGAACCAATTTCAGTTTTTAAAAATTGAAATGTACTAATAAAGATTTTTAATTGTAAGATGATTTTTTTCAGCAAAGGAATTTGGATGTTGTTCATCTCAGACTTGGAAAATTGTCAACAGCCAGGGAATGTATATCCAGAACCGTAGCAGGAAACCAACTTCCACCACTAAGCTGTTTTATACTACTTATACCATCGCTGTTGACCATAGTGGATACTGCTACTGCTACAGGAGTACCACTGTTGTTCATGGAGGCTTGACACGACTAGCATGGCCTCTGCTTCTACCGACTAGTTCTGGATCCAATATCCAAGATAGGTGTTGCTGATTAGCAGAACCTGATATCATGTTTCTGAAGCTAGTATCTGGCATTTGTGGCTTCTCTTGGGGGCTTTCAGAGTTCAAAGGGAGTTCAGTCGCTCAGTTGTGTCCAACTCTTTGCAACCCCGTGGACTGTAGCACACTGGGCTTCCCTGTCCATCACCAACTCCTGGAGCTTGCTTAAACTCATGTCCATTGAGTTGGTGATGCCATCCAACTATCTCATCCTCTGTCATCCACTTCTCCTCCTACCTTCAATCTTTCCCACCATTGGGGTCTTTTCTAATGAGTCAGTTCTTTGCATCACATGCCAAAGTACTGGAGCTTCAGCATTAGTCCTTCTAATGAATATTCAGGGTTGATTTCCTTTAGGATTGACTGGTTTGATCTCCTTGCAGTCCAAGGGACTCTCAAGAGTCTTCTCCAATACCACAGATCAGAAGCATCAATTCTTCTGTGCTCAGCTTTCTTTATAGTCCAACTCTTACATCCATACATGAATACTGGAAAAAACCATAGCTTTGAGTAGATGGACCTTTGTTGGCAAAGTAATGTCTCTGCATTATAATATGCTGTCTAGGTTTGTCATAGCCTTTCTTCCAAGGAGCAAGCGTCTTTTAATTTTATGGCTTCTGTCACTGTCTGCAGTGATTTTTTACCCCCAAGAAAATAAAGTTTGTCACTGTTTCCATTGTCTCCCCATCTATTTGCCATGAAGTGATGGAACCGGATACTGTGATCTTAGTTTTTTGAATATTGAGTTTTAAGCCAACTTTTTCACTCTCCTCTTTCACTTTCATCAAGAGGTTCTTTGGTTCCTCTTCACTTTCTGCCATAAGGGTGGTGTCATCTGCATATCTGAGGTTATTGATATTTCTCCCGGTAATCTTGATTTCAGCTTGTGCTTCATCCAGCCCAGCATTTCACATGATGTACTCTGCATAGAAGTTAAATAATCAGGGTGACAGTATACAGCCTTGACATACTCCTTTCCCAATTTGGAGCCAGTTCATTGTTCCATGTCTGGTTTTAACTGTTGCCTCTTGACCTGCATACGGGTTTCTCAGGAGGCAGGTCAGGTGGTCTGGTATTCCCATCTCTTTTAGAATTTTCCACAGTTTGTTGTGATTCACACAGTCAAAAGCTTTATTGTAGTCAATGAAGCAGGAGTTGATGTTTTTCTAGAATTCTCTTGCTTTTTCTATGATCCAACAGATGTTGGCAAGTTGATCTCTGGTTATGATGCTGTATAATCAAGAAAATCAGATCCTTGAACAAAACAGCAGTACTATAGAATACACACCCCCTCAGAAGTTGGTATTTCTGGATTTAAATGTATTCAGATGTATCTGTTAAACTCCATGAACATGTAACTTCACAATGTAGACTTCTTTTATGTCACCGTAAATTCTGTCCTTTGTAATGATGCCAGAGTTATTTTTCTAAAAGGCACATCTTGTTATGTCATTCTCTTAAGCAAAATCCTTCAGTGGTTAATTCCTCATTGTCTGTAAAATTAGAACTCTTTAGCTTGGCCTACAAATCTTTTGATACTTGAATTTTGCCAAATTTCTAGTCAAAACTTGTTGTTCAGACACTAATTCATGTCCGACTCCTTGTGATCCTATGGACTGTAGCTCACCAGTTTCTGCTGTCCTTCACTGTCTCCCAGAGTTTGCTCAAATTCATGTCCATTGAGTTGGTGATGCTATCTAACCATCTCGTCCTCTGTTGCCCCCTTTTTCTCTTGCCCTCAATCTTTCCCAGCGTAAGGGTCTTTTTCAGTGAATCAGCTCTTTGCATCATGTGGCCAAAGTATTGGAGCTTCAGCATCAGGTCTTTCCACTGAATAGTGTTGGTTTCCTTTAGGATTGACTGATTTGATCTCCTTGCTGTCCAAGGGACTCTTCTCCAGCACCACAATTCAGAAGCATTAATTCTTCAGCACTCAGCCTTCTTTATGGTCCAACTCTCACATCCATACATGACTACTGGAAAAAACCATTGTTTTGACTATATATGGACCTTTGTTGGCAAAGTAATGTCTTTGCTTTTTGGTACACTTGTGTAGGTTTGTCAAAGCTTTCCTTCCAAGGAGCAAGTATCTTAAATTCCTCCCTTTTACCCATGACATACTAGTTCTGGTCATATTATTTTAGTTCTGTTTCCTTGAAAAATACCATGCTTTTTCATGTTTCTGTACTTTTCTGAATGTTTTGGCCTGGAATATCTACTTATTTTTTGTCCTCTGCAAAAATTTATCTTTACAGACTCAGTTTAAATACCACTGTCCTGTGTAATGCCTTCCTCATGCCCTCGACCAAACTGTTTCATCCTTTAAACTTCTGTACTTTCCTAAACTTTTCCTGTTAAAACACTCATCACATTATAATTATTTCTTAAATAAATTTTTCTTATTAGCTGCTAATAACTTGGAAATTGATAATCTTTCATATAATCTTTTATCTTAGAGGATTTTTGTTGAATAAGTCATCTGGGAAAACACCCTACTTCTGGTTGATTAGTTCATTTAGTTCGTGTATTCTTTTTAAGAACAAAGATCATGCATTCTAGCTTTGTGTCATTGTGTTTGCCTATTCTGTAACCACAGACAGCATTTCCACATTGGCTAATTATCTCGCAAGGCAAGTAGGGAAAATAGACCTTAACGGGTCAGTCGTAGTCACTCAATTGTGTCCAACTCTTCGCAGCCCCATGGACTGTACTAGAATAGATTTAAAATGAACTTTAAACTGTCAGAAAAGTGCCTTGCTTTAATGAAATATCTATACTGAATTCTTTGTTTGATGTTTTTTATGTTAAGGAACTTAAAACAGTAACCTCAGACTTGATAAAGACCAAAGTCACATGTCAACAACAGAAGATGGGAGCAGAAAACAATTTAACAATTAAAGAACAAAAATTTCAAGAACTTGAAGAAAGACTCAAAATGGTATTTATTTAAATATATCCTTGTTTATAAAATTAAAATTTTTGTAAAATTTATGAGATTATGTAAACAATTTAATAAGAGGAGTATGATACAAAATTTTCCCTTCTTTGTAGAGTTAATATACATAGTAAAGAAAGATTTCATGAATTTTTGAAAAATTGCTAGATACCTTTTGGCATTATCTATCTATAACCACTTTATTTTTACTTTACTTTGGTGTCCAGTAATCAGGGCTTTCCTTGTGGCTCAGCTGGTAAAGAATCCGCCTGCACCAGCCTGCAATTCAGGAGACCTGGGTTCAATCCCTGGGTTGGGAAGGTCCCCTCGGGAAGGGAAAGGCTACCCACTCCAGTATTCTGGCCGGAGAATTCCATGGACTGGATAGTCCATGAGGTCGCAAAGAGTCAGATATGACTGAGCGACTTGCACTTTACAATTCCTTTTAGAGGTAATACTCCCTGGTGACTCAGGCAGTAGAGTCTGCCTGCAATGCGGGAGACCCAGGTTTAATCCCTGGGTCAAGAAGATCCCCTGGAGAAGGAAATGGCAACCCACTCCAGTATTCTTGCCTGGAAAATCCCTTGGATGGAGGAGCCTGGAGGGGTACAGTCCATGGGGTCGCAAAGAGTTGGACATGACTGAGTGACTTCACTTTCACTTTCAGGTAATCGTCTGGCATAATGATATCTTCAGGAAAGCTTTTTGAGATGAGAAATTTTGTTGTCTTCAACATTAACACTTATAAGTTTGCACCAGCCTGTATTGAATCTCTAACACCATCTTCACTTCACTAGAATCATTAATTCAACAGTAGACAAACATTGGTACTCTGGAGTAAAAATAGGTCATGATACTCCTGAATTTGTTAAGTCCTGAATTGAATGTATAATTTGCTGAATGTTGTATCTTAACTTTAAAATTATTCAAATTTTTAGGAATTGGAATTAAATAAGAAGATCAATGAAGAGATAACCTGTATTCAAGACGAAAAACAGGCAAGCAATCATGAGATATTTTGGAAGTCAGTAAATATTCTGAAAACCAAATACAGTATGGAAGATAAACAACAAATTGAATCATGCCTAGGTCAATTCCTAGCACTCAGTAAACACTCGGTGTATATTGAATAGATCACATATGTACCTTTTAAACCAAGTCTAACCTGTATTCACATAAAAAATAAATCAGGGACTTCCTTGATGGTCCAGTGGTTAAGACTCCACGCTTCTAATGCAAAGGGTGAAGGTTCGATCCCTGTTTGGGAACCTAAGATCCCACATGCTATAAAGTACTGCCAAAAAAAAAAATCAGAGGAGAAATGAGGAGATGGTCATCTAAGGGTACAAACTTCCAGTTGTAAAATGAGTTAGTTCTAGGTATGTAATGTGCAGCATGATGTCATATTTGAAAGTTGCTAAGAGAGTAGAGTTTTTTTTAATGAGACTCTGAAGACATGTTTAAAAATACTTATTTAGTTGAGGTCTAGTTGATTTACAATGTTATATTAGTTTTAACTATGCAACAGTGATTCAAAATTTTTAGATTATGCTGCATTTAAAGTTATTTTAAAATATTGACTGAATTCCTTGTTCTGTACAATATATCCTTGTAGCTTATTTATTTTTTACAGAGAATAGATCTTAAATGTTCTCCCACATACAAAAAAGTTGGTGATTATGTGTGGTAATAGAGATGTTAACCTTATTTTAATAATTATATCACAATACATATGTGTATCAAATCATCATATTTTATACTTTAAGCTTACACATATGTCAATTATATCTCAATAAAGCTGGAAAAAGATTACACTAAAATAATTTATAAATAAAGTATATAAATATAAATCACTGTTTTCCTTAGTTTAGACTACTGGTACTCTAGTAGATAATTATTGAAATGTATTTATCCTTATAGCATGCTTTTATAGGACATTATACTCTCATTTGAATTTCATATTTATAATTATTCTATTCTTAGAAAAAGATATGTGAATAAAATTTCTCCTTTTTCTTTTTTTTTCTCTTCTGATTTTTCTCTGTTTGATCCTGAATGCATACCAGGCCATCCTCACCCGTTAGCACTATGCCATTTTAGTAGCGATATATTTACTATTTGAGGAGAAAGCCAACAGTAGTTTTGTTTTGAATACTTTACATTTTTCAGTAGTGTCTCAGAATCCATGTCCCATTTCAAAAACTTTGTTAATTATTTGAGGAACTCTTAGAAATAGTACTTTGTAAGAGATCATATAATACAAATTGCATTAAATATTAATAAATGTGCCATTAGTTTATTTTAATATATTGTTTATTATGGCATTGAAATTAAACTGTAATAAGAAACTAGAAAATATATTTTAAGAATGTGAGTTTAGAAACATATACCTACTGCCTTAAAACTTTTTCAATTAATATATCATATTTATATTTTTTTAAAGGGTATCATCATTTCTTTCCAACAATTGCAGCAGTTACTTCAGCAACAGACTCAAGCTAATACTGAAATGGAAGAAAAATTGAAGGTGATAAAAGAAAATAATTAGGATATATATATATATAAAAAACATACCCTGATTTTATATATATATGCATATTTTATCTAATGAACTTTACCTGTTTAGTTGCTTTCATATGTCCAGCTTTATCTGAGATTTTTAATTTTAGGGGTAAAGTATTGACCTCCTTCATCAACTTGGTATCAGTGTCCAAAGAAGACAAAAAAGAGCATTTTTTTAGCGTTTAAGTCACTAGTTAAACATTCAGTTTTAACAAGTAATTGATTTAATTTTGTAACAGATTGGGTATTTTTTCTCAAGATTCAAAACTGGAAATAAAAGGTGACAAGTGACACCACATTCTAGGAGAGGAATCAGTGAGCTTTCAGAAGTGGGGTGGGAGGCAGATCCCTTTTCACAAGACCATGATAGAACTGGTCCTTTACCACAGCAATCACCTCATGATCTTCTTCCCAGTATGTATAAGAAAATGACTGGGGAGAGGAAGAAGTTATGGGAGTGTTTTGGGAATGAGGGTTCATTAAGTGATACTTTTCTCTTACATCCCTAGTTTAGAGAGATGTCTTTCCCCTCATGAATCAAAATGAAGGAGTCTACAGGAAAATTATGTAAAAATTGGGGTACAAGAAGGGGAGACTGCCATCTTAATTTTTTAGATGGATGCTTGTGATGCTATTGAACCTAAAGGTTCACTGTGGTGCTGCCAGTAAATTGTGACAAATTCATTTTGTGGGAGAATTTGATGTATATTTCTTGAAGTTTGGAAGTTGTACCAAGAACATCTAGACTGATGCCCAGGTTTCAGTCTAGAAATTTCAAGGAGTAAAGTTTTTGGAGGAATCTGTTCCAGTGGGACTTGAAGTGTGTATTATGCTTGTTCTAACGCTGTATGGCCCTAGAAGGGTCATAAGCAAGAACATGGTGGTTCCTTGGCTTCACATGAAGGAACGTAGTGGTTAGTGGAAGAGCAGAAACTGGCAAGTGATGGGATGTCTAACTCAAGAGGAGTTGGGGACATGTTCCACTGTGGTGGCCAGTGGAAGATATTTGTGCCCCTCTGAAGGGATTCTTGATAATGAAGCATGAAGCTCAACATTTCCCAAGAAAAGTATATTCACCTCCGATGAAAAGACCACCATCAGCAGAGGCCTGGACCAGCTTCATGAGAATGTAACCAGTATAGTTGCATAAGGCTGATAGCCAGAGGAGCCTCAAGTTTCAGGTTTAATATTCTGTGGTCACTTCCTTGACATTTTTATTAACTTTTATATTTAAATGTATGCTTTGTAAATTAAGTCTGATGGTAAAATGGAACTTGCACCAGGGCTTGAAGCCCCAGCTTTGGCATTCTCCAGTCCCCCATTGCCTCCAAGGAACCATTCTTGGCTGCTGTCTCTTCTGCCCTTTGGTGCCCTGGGCCCTGCACAGCCTTATCCTCTCTGCTCCTATCTTGCACCACTCTATGTTGGCTGGGTCACACTGGTGGATAGAGGCCTGTGTGTTCTATTGTCATTTACCAATGTTTGGGCTTCCCAGCTGGTGCTAGTGGTAAAGAACCTACCTGCCAATGCAGGAGACATAAGAAAGGTAGGTTTGATCCTTGGATCAGAAAGATCCCCTGGAGGAGGGCATGGCAACCAGTATTCTTGCCTGGAGAATTCCATGGACAGAGGAGCATGGCAGGCTACAGTCCATAGGGTCACAAAGAGAGGGACACAACTGAAGCAACTTAGCATGCACACCCCACACTGGCAGAGGCCTAGATGTAGCAGGGTGGGTCTGAGTTGAGTACATGTGCCCTGCAGCATCTTTTCCCCAGGTTGACCATGCCTAGCACATGAGGTAGGTGTCTTGGCAGGAAGTGAGTCCTCAGTCCAGGTAGTGAGCTGCATCCCTGCCTGGCAGTTGCAATCCTTTAGGGGTTACCCATCTGCCAGAGGGCCCATGGGATGGAGAGAGTGACTTCCCCAACTTCAGCCAGAACGCCAGAGGGCCCATGGGATGGAGAGACTGACTTCCCCAACTTCAGACAGAACATAATACATGGGTCTTGCAGCTTGCAGGAGGTAGAACTCAAAGCTAAGTTGTGTGGTGAGGCCCTTAGGCATCTGTGAGGATCTGTCTTTGGCCTTTGACTATCTTATCCCAGGGGACATTAAAGAGAAAATAAAAAGCACCTTGACAGGTGGATAGGGGTAGAGAGACAAAGAGAGATGGAAGAACCATAAAGAAAAGGTTTAGTATCAGTATCTTTAATAGCTTTTTTTTTTCTCTTCTTTTTTTAAATTTTGCATATGGCCCCAGAAATTATACTGAATCCATCCTCACTGAACGAAACCAAACTTAACCTGAACAGTGAAACACTATCTTTTCACCATTGATGTTCTATGATTAGTTATGTAAAGAGAGGTTTGCCTCGCTCATTTCTCTTGCCTGCCCCCCCAATACTGTACAAATTTCACCTGGAAGGCAGAGAGGGAAAACTTATGCTAGAGCCAAATCTCTCCCTTCTTTTAACCCTTTCACCTACTCCAATAAAAGATTTTTAAAAGTTTCATAAAGTCCAGTTATCTGCAAATATGAACAAAGCTTGTGGAGGTGATGGAATTCCAGTTGAGCTATTTCATATCCTAAAAGATGATGCTGTGAAAGTGCTGCACTCAATATGCCAGCAAATTTGGAAAGCTCAGCAGTGGCCACAGGACTGGAAAAGGTCAGTTTTCATTCCAATCCCAAAGAAAGGCAATGCCAAAGAATGCTCAAACTACCACACAATTAAACTCAAATCATATGCTAGCAAAGTAATGTTCAAAATTCTCCACGCCAGGCTTCAAAAGTATGTGAACCACGAACTTCCAGATGGTCAAGCTGGATTTAGAAAAGGCAGAGGAACCAGAGATGAAATTGCCAACATCTGCTGGATCACTGAAAAAGGCAAGAGTTCCAGAAAAACATGTACTTTTGCTTAATTGACTATGCCAAAGCCTTTGTGTGGATCACAACAAACTGTGGAAAATTTTAAAGAGATGGGAATACCAGACCTCCTGACCTGCCTCCTGAGAAATCCATGTGTACATCAAGACGCAACAGTTAGAACCAGACATGGAACAATAGACTGGTTCCAAGTTGGGAAAGGAGTACATCAAGGCTGTATATTGTCACTGTGCTTATTTAACTTATATGCAGAGTCAGTTCAATTCAGTTGCTCAGTCGAGTCTGACTCTTTGCGACCCCCTGAATTGCAGCATGCCAGGCCTCCCTGTCCATCACCAACTCCCAGAGTTCACTCAAACTCATGTCCATCGAGTCAGTGATGCCATCTAGCCATCTCATCCTCTGTCGTCCCCTTCTCCTCCTGCCCCCAATCCCTCCCAGTATCAGAGTCTTTTTCAATGAGTCAGCTCTTTGCATGAGGTGGCCAAAGTACTGGAGTTTCAGCTTTAGCATCATTCCTTCCAAACAACACCCAGGACTGTACATCATGAGAAATGCCAGGCTGGATGAAGCACAAGCTGGAATCAAGATTTCCGGGAGAAATATCAATAACCTCAGATATGCAGATGACACCACCCTTATGGCAGAAAGTGAAGAACTAAAGAGCCTCTTGATGAAAGTGAAAGAGGAGAGTGAAAAAGTTAGCTTAAAACTCAACATTCAGAAAACTAAGATCATGGCATCTGGTCCCATCACTTCATGGTAAATAGATGGGGAAACAGTGGAAACAGTGACAGACTTTATTTTGGGGGGCTCCAAAATCACTTCAGTTGGTGACTGCAGCCATGAAATTAAAAGACACTGCTGCTTGGAAGAAAAGCTATGACCAACCTAGACAGCATATTATAAAGCAGAGACATTACTTTGCCAACAAGGTCCGTCTAGTCAAAGCTATGGTTTTTCCAGTAGTCATGTATGGATGTGAGAGTTGGACTATAAAGAAAGCTGAGCACTGAAGAATTGATGCTTTTGAACTGTGTGGTGTTGGAGAAGACTCTTGAGAGTCCCTTGGACTGCAGTGAGATGCAACCAATCCATGCTAAAGGAGATCAGTCCTGAATATTCATTGGAAGGACTGATGCTAAAGCTGAAATTCCAATACTTTGGCCACCTGATGTAAAGAACCGACTTATTGGTTTAACCAATCCAACCATTTCATTTTGTGATGAAATGGAGATCCACAAGAGTCAAGCAGTATAGTTCAAGGCCCCAAATTAGTGGCAAAACCAGAATTAAATCTTTGTCTCGATTCTACTTCAGCACTATTTCTACAACATTACACTGTTACGATATATTTCCTAGATCTGTTGGAAATTCCAGTCTTGCTGTATCAGTTATACAAAGACCACAACTTTCAAATTGCCCTTCATCAGCTCTAAATCAAGTGTTTATGTATTGTTGAATTCTACAGGGCCTATGGTAGTCATAGATGATATATTAGGTCAGTGCAAAGGTAATTATGGTTTTGGACTCTGAATTTTAAATAATTATAACCAGGCTCAAACACATCTTTATTAATCAAAATAGGAACCATTACAGTCAACACATTTTTTACCAACAAGAGATGTTTGTTTATTCCTGTAGCATAAAAATCAGTGCTTTGGGATTCAACAAACTCTTGGAAAGCAGCCTCTTGCTGGTTGTGGAAGCATTTTTCCCTGCAAAAAATTGTAGACAGCTTGAAGAAGTAGTAGTCGGTTGGTGAGAGATCAGGTGAATATGGCAGATGAGGTAAAACTTTGTAGCCTAATTGGTTCAACTTTTGAAACGGTTGTACAACATGCAACTGGGCATTGTCACAGAGAAGAGTTGGGCCCTTTCTGTTGGCCAATGCTGGCTGCAAGAATTGTCATTTTCGGTGCTTCTCATCAATTTGCTGAGCGTACTTCTCAGATGTAATGGTTTCGCCAGAATTCAGAAAGCTGATTGGATCAGACCAGCAGCAGATCACCAAACAGTGACCGTGACTTATTTTTCGTTCTTGTTTGGCTTTGGAAAGTGCTCTGGAGCTTCTTGTTGGTCCAACCACTGAGCTGGTCATCACTGATTGTTGTATAATATCCACTTTTCTTTGCACATCACAATCCAAATTGAGAAATGGTTTGTTGTTGTGTAGAATAAGAGAAGAGGACACTTCAAAACGACAATGCTTCTGATTTTTGGTCAGCTCATGAGGCTCCCACTTACCGAGTTTTTTCACCTTTCTAATTTGCTTGAAATGCCACGTGACCATAGAATGTCAACATTGAGTTCTTGGGCCTTCTCATGTAGTAGCTTCGGTGATCCTCTCAGTTGGTCGTTGTCAGCTTCCAGTGGCCCGCCACTATGCTCATCTTCAAGGCTCTCGTCTCCTTTGCAAAACTTCTTAAACCACCACTGCGTTGTACATTCAGTTCCTTAGCCAAATGTGTTCATGTTGTGATTGTCTCCACTGCTTTGTGACCTGTTCTGAACTCAAGAAAAATTTCTCGAATTTCCTTTTTGTCTAACATCATTTCCATATTTCTGTAGACTAAAGTACATATAAAATAAACAGCAAATCATTCATTAGCAAAAAACATAAGGGAAGAAATGCACATCAAAATGATGTATAACAACCACATTTATTTAAGAATGGATTCCAACAGCAAATGGCAAAGTTCAACAGTGCAAAACCATACTTATTTTTGCACCAACCTAATAGTGTCTTTGAGTTAATGATGACAACAACTGTTTCCAGGATTTTTAGCTATAAATGGAAATATTTTAGTTAATCCAAATGCCTCTCTCTTATACTAGACCCGTTATTGCCTAAGCCTTGATAGTAGAGAAACTAGATTTCATGTAGTAGTAAAATTTCAAAGTATTGGCAAGAATGAGATAGAATTGTCTGCTTTTTATTATAACAGTTAAGGGCATTAAAAAAAATAGTACCATCTATCATCACTTTCATTTTATAAAAGATAACATTTTAACACCAAAAGTATATTAAGGATGTAATATCAGATAAAGGACAGTCCTTTATAGGAAAACACATTCAATGACCTTACATTGACATTTTTTGCCATGGACTAGTGAGATTTTTGTCATGGATCAGTTCTTGTTTACAGACTGGTGTTGGAGAACCACTGATATATAGTATAACAAAATATTAATGTTGAACTGTTGCTGAGGATTATGCTGCATAGATATCTTAAGTGTTTTCCTGAGGAGCATTCTAATTCCACCTGTACTAAAAGGGATCATTACTCTTCATAATGGCCTGCTGTTTTTCAGTGCTCTGCAGTCATGCTGTCATCTGTCTTATTTTTTTTAAAGTACAGTTTGGAGCATAGAAGACCTAAATTCTCATGATAGAGAATATTTTTTACTGTGATTTAATTATAGTTTAGTCCAGATAAAAGTATAGTTATGCTGCTATAATCATAGTGTTAGGAAGACTATTTATTTAGTTTGCTGCTATAGTCATAGTGTTAACATAGTATTAACCAGAATAATTTACTTAGTTTTTGGTATATTAAAGCATTAACTAGTGGTTTTATTTTGATTTTCCACAATATATATTTTGTCAGAGAAGGTTTTCAAATTTGTTAATCCAGGTGCAGATAATACCAAATAATTCCCTGGTAGAATATAAATTCCATAAAAATACTAACATTTTTACTAATATAGTATAAGAGCCCAAAAAAGTTTCTGACACATAATAGGAGCTCATTAAATCTTATTAAATTAATGGGTGATTAACAGTGAGTAAATTCAGACTCTGCAAGTTCAGATATTGCCAGGTCAGGGCTTCTGGTTAAACATATTGGATTGAACCTATACATTCCCTTCTATTTCCTTCTGAAGCTGCAATAAAATGACATAAAAACCACAAGAATGCAGAAATGGGGAGAAGAAACAATAAAAATAAAGTTTTAAACCAAATGGAAAATTAGTCATTTACTCACCAAATGAGAGAAAGTAAAAACCCAAGTTAAAGCAACAGAAATTATCAGGAATTGCAAGCATCATGTGCCTCTAAAGTAAGATGCACAACTGGTGCCAGTAGCTAGAAGGTCTGCATGGAAAGCTATTGCACATTCAGATTCTTCTCCCTAATCTGCACAGTCACTCCCTATCTTCTAATGGGCAAAAGATAGAGAACTAGTTGGAGTGTTTGAGGAGCAACTGAGACTGGAAAGATCCAGTGGTGTGCTGGAGGCAGTTTGTACCGGGGAGAGCTGGTTATTAGAGCTGTTGTCATTTTGTAAGCTGGTTTAAATAAGTGGTAGCTTGAATTAACCACAGTGAGTTGTTTTTTTTAACTTTAATGAGATTGGCAAATGCTACAAATAAGGCTTTGTTGAGACCTAGTTTACTAGCACAGTACAGAGAGTATTATTTTAAAAATAGTTTGGAAAGTCTATATACTGAATTCTGAAGCCTCCAAGCAGTCTCCCCATTTGGAGGACAGTTAAGTGCCTTGTAACATCCAGGCAGCAGAATGGAAGATTCTGTGGCGACTAACCTGCAATTAAGGTCTCCTGATGAAACAGTTCAGCCAGGTCAATGCACAGTGAAGCCACCACTGTAGTGAAAAAACTTCGTAGTTGACAAAACTTTTAACTGGCTATTTAATACTTCATTCTTAAATAGGAACAAACAGTTAAGGATCACTGGGTATTTGAAAATCTCCAGTGTGAAAAACAGACAAAACAAATAGGGTAATGAACAAAAACTTGGAGAAGCTAAAAAAATATACCCAGTTAAGAGAAATATATTTGTTAATCCAAAAACAGTAATTTAGGATCTAAAAAACATTCATAGAATAAAATATAACCCTTAAATATATTAGCATACATAAAAAGTACAATGAAAAGTTTAGAAGATAACATAAAAAAATAAGAAAGTAGAACCAAAAGACAAGAAGACGGAAAATAGGAAAGGAAGAAAATGAGGGGGTTGTTGAAGAGGTCTGGTGAGTTTCAGAGAGAACAGAGAGAGTGGAAGGAGAGCAAATGACCCAAGAGATAATGCAGGAAAGTAACCCAGAATTGAAGGATCTGAGTTTGTTTTGCTTACCTAAACCAATGCATATCATTATGAAATTTCATACTAAAAGAGAATATTATAAAACTCTCTGGGGGTGGGGGGACGGGCAAAAAAAGTAGGTCACCTATGAAGGTCCAAAATGAGAACGGCAACATAATGGCTTCAGACTTCTCATTGGCAGCCCTGGAAGGTAGAAGATGATAGAACCATGCTTTCAGAGGTTCCAAAACAGAACTGTACTGTATTTAGCCAAACAAATAAGTATTGGTAGAATAAACAAACTTTCAGACATGCAAGGTTTCAAAAAATATGATACTTGTCTGCTTTATCAAAAAGTAATAGCTTGCTTTACCAAGACAAGGGAATAAACCAGGAGGAAATCATGGGATCTAGGAGACAGGAGACCCACCACAGAAGAAAAAAGGAAATTCTCAAAGATTGCCTGATCAGTGTAGCAGGATGAAAGAACAGTCAGTTCACATTGTAGGATAAGGATGGAATGTCTCCAAAACATGGAAACAGAGAATACCAGATACAGGCACTTTCTTTTAGATGGGGGTATAGTTACAGACAGGAAATGACTGATATATCTAATGTGCTTTTAAGAACATAATACTTTCGGTCATTTATTTTTACTAGGATACTCTGTGGTATACTCTCCCACATCTCCTCTGAATTTTTTGATTTGTCTGTCTTCTAAAATAGTGTTACTAATATAAATAGATACTGTAAATATTTGTTAGAATGTTAAAGTACTAAGCACCTATTAAATAATACCCTTGTATATATTTAGAAACTTATTATCACAAGTGAAAGTGAAGTTGCTCAGTCATGTCCAACTCTTTGCGACCTATGGACTGTAGCCCACCAAGCTCCTCCATCCATGGGATTCTCCAGGCAAGAATACTGGAGTGGGTTGCCATTTCCTTCTTCAGGGGATCTTCCCAACGCAGGGATCGAACCCAGGTCTTCCACATTGCAGGCAGGCCTTTTAACCTCTGCGCCACCAGGGAAGCCTATAAATCAAGATGAAATCATATTACCTATAAATCAAGATGAAATCATGACTTCTTTAAAAACATTTACATTGTCCTAAAATAGAGACAGTCAAAATAGGTATTCATTGAGTGCTCTCAAATTGCATGGTTCTTTATGAGCCAGAGGAGAATCTTTGTGTTAAAATTGTTTTATCAAATGTTTTCAAAATTTTGCATAATTATGTCATCACATACTGATATTCTGTGTAGTAATTGAGGACTTTTTAAATAGTTGAAATACTGTGAAGCCTCTAAAATGAGATCTTAATAGTGATATGGAAGTTAAGCAAGATATATTACTCATATTTTTAGAAAAGCAAATGGCAGCACAACAGAGTATGTATAGTATGATTTGAAAGATATATACTTGTATGCTTATAGACAATTTTTGAAAGGATACACAAGAAACTACTTTACCTCTGGTGGGGAGAGCTGGAAAACCAGTAGAGGAAAACTTTGCCTTTTCTCTCTGTATCCTTTGTGTGGCTTGGATGTTGACCCTGAATGTACTTAGCTTTAGTAATGATAAACAAACTAACATAGAAATTCCGGATACATTAGATGCAGCTAGAGTTTTACTATTTGTCTTTTTACAGAATTTTACTTGGATTATCAGCAGATACTGAAGAAACCTAATAATATTGGTGATACTGGTTTAGTATCTTTTAAACCTTTGTCTTAGAAAACAGTGATAATTTTACTCTTTAAAAGTTTTTTGGGGAAGGGAAGAGGAGAGTGTGGTAGTGAATATATAATATGTTAATTTATGAAGTAATAAGTTAATGAGTGAATACTGACGTTCTACTAAAAAAGTGTTAATTTGAAATTAAAAATTTTAATTGTATTTAAGAGTTTTCCAGCCAATTAATTTCTGAAATAAATAGATAGGGAAAATATATTCTGTGATAGTTAAAAAATTTTAGTAGGGTTAGGCTGGATTATGCTACATTTCATATTTTTCAGTGCTGTACTTTATATTACTTTTTTCAGTACATTAAAACTTATGCAGTGAAACTGAATAATGGCAATGTTTTTATACCCTTTTATAGCCATTTCTTTTTCATAACCTCCCCCTATTTCCTGTTAACTAAACTATAAGCACCTTTCTGTTAATTTATGAAAATTATTGTTGAGATAGCACATTATCACTGATCTGTATGGCACTTTCAGCATGTTAGAAGCAAAGGTCCAAGCAACATAAAACACATCAAAATTCATTAATGTGGTATTGATTATTTTTTGGATAATTAATTTTATTGCAGACCCTTGAAAGAGATAATGAGCTGCAAAGGGAGAAGGTAAAAGAAAATGAAGAAAAGTTCCTTAATCTTCAAAATGAGCATGAGAAAGCACTAGGAACCTGGAAGAAGCATGTAGGTTTATTTAATAGTAAAATTTTTAAATATTTTAAGTAGTTGTAGACATTTAAAATAACAAATGCTAAGAAAATATTGCAAAAATATTGTAGGAATAAAGTCAGACACATTTTCTTCTTGCACTTGTATTTCTAAAAAGTGAATGTTTTTAAAGCTAAATTTAATAAAATTTTCTATAATGCTTTCATACATGAAAAACCACACATATACATGTGTATATTTATATGTATTTTGTATGACTTTTCATAGGTGACAAAAATTAATTTTCCTTTTCATAAAACTATTGATAGTGTTTTAATAAATGGTTATAATAAGGAATTATATCATTATTATTGTTAGCTGATCTCTTTGGCTTTCCTCAATAGTTTCATTGAGTCATATTAAAGCCATGTTTAGAACATGTATACAGTAGTTGGGTTCTTTAGTATTAACATTTTATCAAGAGAATTGTTATGTTATTAACATGATTATTTGCTTAAGGCACAACTCTTTTATTTTACAGTAAATTTTAATTTCAGTGAAGTAGATAATAAAACGTGTAAAGTAATATAAAGTTGTGAAATATAAGGTTCACTTTAAAGACTGGTGAACCCAAAATCAGTTGTTCTATTTATTATCTATTTTTATTGCCTTCAATTCTTTTAAAAGAATTAAAAAAAAATGGAAGGTAACTATAAGTTTATGAAGCTATATTTTGGGAAAGTAAGATATTTTAAAGTATTATACTAGTTATACTATAAAATTCTAACACTGTATTAATATAGTTTGTAATAATATATATCTGTGTACTATTCTGTGGTTGAGTTTGTTTGATATAAATTGTTATAAAAGTAATTCTTGATTTTTTGATACATTTGCAGCTAACATGTTCTCTTAATTTGTATTTTGGAGAGATCAGATTTTCACTGATGAATTTGACAAGTTTTACCAAATTCTCAAAAAGTATTTTGTAATTCATTAGATCAGAATACTACAAAATGCTTAATGATCCCCATATAGGTAAAGTTCATCATTAAGCAACAAACATAGTAATTTTCATTTTAGCTTCAGCTAATCTGCCTTGCATCCTAACACTTCTGTCTCATTTCTAATGTTTAAAAGACCATGGAAATAGTACTGTCAGGGTAAGGAAAACTATGATGTAAAAAGAGACTATAAACTTGAATATGCCAGTCATGCCCCCCAAACTTAGTTGAGATAAGAAAAGTAAACGTGTATTTTTCCTACTGATATTTCAGCTATGTTCCTCCCCTGGGTCGGGGCAGGGGGTGTGGGGAGGGCAGGAGTCAACTGAATTAAGAGAAATAAGCATTCAGCTTTCCTGGTGAGACCTGTTTATAATTTGGATGAAATTGGTTTTGTCTTAGGATTTTTAGCATCTGCATTCATTTCATTTCATGCTTCAGTACTAAACAGAACATAGTTAAATTTTTTAAAAGCTGCTTTGGTTCTATAGGAGTTTTCTTGAGTGGGAGGTCAGATCTACTCTTTAATTGTATTTCTGTCTCTCTGTAAGCATTTCACCACTCTTGAGTGAAGGGTAATTGTAGTATTGCTACTGAGGTCAGATCAAGATAGGTTTTTTAAAAAACTAAAAGATAGTAACAAGTATAAGATGAAATCATATATACTGCTGTTTTTTTAAATAGTGAAAGAATACTGTACAAATCAAACAGTGAATATTACTAGACAATATATTTTAAAATTCATAGAAATGTCATAAAGAATGTGGTATGTATACCTGCTTTTATTTGGCCAGTTATATAGCCAATAGATATTTATAGGTAAAACAGTAATAAATGGAGATGTTCAGAAATTATTTAGAGAAAGGGGGTGTCACAAAAGAAATTCAATTCACAACATTTGTTGAGCATCTGTTATGTGTTAGGCACTATACTAGGTGCTGGATTTTCAAAGGTGCCTAAAATACAAAGATTATTAAAGAGCTCACACTCTCAAAAGACAGATAATTATTAACTACAATAGTATGGAGTGTTTTTAGTAGTATTAGTATTAACAAATTACTATGAAAGCACAAAATAAATTGTATTGTTTAACTAGGTTGTAGAAAGTTTTAGAGAAAAGATGGCCCTAGAATTTGGACTTGAAAGATGAATAGGGTTTCACCAGACATAAGGTGCCTGCTTCTTATACTTCTCACTCCACTCTGGGCATTCCATTTAAGAAAGGGGATAATGATGGAGGCATGAGATTGCTTTCTCAAGGATGAATGGTCTGATCTAGAATGTGACATTGCAAATGAGGTTGAAATCATCTTCTGAAGAGTTCTTTTCTAAGTAAATTGAATTTTATTTTATAAGTAAGGGGAAGCCATTGAGATTTTTAAAGCAGAAAAGTGACTTAGATCTGCAGTTTAGAAAAATAACTCTTGCAGTAGTATGGAGAATAGCATTATGGGAAGAGATCAATAAGAAGAATATTCTAACCATGAGCCCATGAGAATGTGAATTAGGGCAACAGTAGTGAGGATTGCAGTCCATGGGGTTGCACAGAGTTGGACACAACTGGGCGACTGAACAACAACAACAGTGAATACAGAGAAAAGAGACAGAGGCAAGAAGGACTGGAGGTAGAATTAGCAGGATTAATCACATTTTATATATAATGGATTTTAAAAGGGAAAGGAGTCAACTCTGATTCTGAGATTAGTATAATAATTTATGCAGATTAGCAGAATAATATCACTAAATGACATAAGGAATGTGAAAGAAGCAGCAGATTTGGTGGATGAAAATGAGTTTAGTTTGGAAATTGCTTAACTTACAGTGACTGCAGGACATCTGACTTGAAATTTATATCATGTATTTGGCAACATGAATCTAATCTTAGGCAAGAGGTTGGGAGATGAGATAGAGATTTAAGACTTACTAGCATAGAGATGGAGAAGGCAATGGCATCCCACTCCAGTACTCTTGCTTGGAAAATCCCATGGACGGAGGAGCCTGTTAGGCTGCAATCCATGGGGTCGCTAAGAGTGAGACACGACTGAGCGACTTCCCTTTCACTTTTCACTTTCATGCATTGGAGAAGGAAATGGCAACCCACTCCAGTGTTCTTGCCTGGAGAATCCCAGGGACTGGGGAGCCTGGTGGGCTGCCGTCTATGGGGTCACAGAGAGTTGGACACAGCTAAAGTGACTTAGCATAGCATAGCATAGCATAGAGATGAAATTTGAAGGTATAATAAGATCATCTATGGAAGGAGTGGAAGACTTGAAGAGAGGGCTAAAGAAGAAAGAGCTTTGGGGAATGCCAGGATTTTGTGAGTGGTTAATGTGGGAGAGGGAGCCTGACAAGAACAGTGAGAAAGGTAGGAGGATGAAGAGGGAGTGGTACCATGAAATGAAGAAAAGGGGCTGTTTGAAAATAAGTAGTCTACACAGTTGTGCTACAATGCTGTTAAATGGTATGAAACTTGGAACAAGTCCTTTTGCTAATTTGAAGGTCATAATAGAAAAAAAAGTTAGTAGAACATGAGGGCAGAAGTCTGGTTGTTAAGGAGTGAAAGAAGGAAAGTGATGTCGCTCAGTTGTATCCGACTCTGTGACCACATGGACTGTAGCCCACCAGGCTCTTCCGTCCATAGGATTTTCTAGGCAAGAGTGCTGGAGTGTGTTGGCATTTCCTTCTCCAGGGGATCTTCCTGACCCAGGGATGGAACCCAGGTCTCCCGCCTTGCGGGCAGACACTTCACCATCTGAGCCACCAGGGAATCCCTTAAGGAGTGAATAGAGGTTAGAATTTGAAAGTACCAAGAGTGAACTTTAAGAAGTGAGGGAGAGAGTAATTGAGTCAAGAAGAAAAAAGTTATAGTCATTACAAGAGCGTATTTGTGGGCTGAAAACATGCTGGTATGGTGGGGAAAATTGAGAATATCTAGGAGAGAATAGGGAGAAGGTAATAGCAACCCACTCCAGTACTCTTACCTGGAAAATCCCATGGACAGAGGAGCTTGGTAGGCTGCAGTCCATGGGGTTGCTACGAGCCAGACACGACTGAACGACTTCACTTTCACTTTTCACTTTCATGCATTGGAGAAGGAAATGGCAACCCACTCCAGTGTTCTTGCCTGGAGAATCCCAGGGACAGAGGAGCCTGGTGGGCTGCCATCTATGGGGTCGCACAGAGTCGGACATGACTAAAATGACTTAGCAGCAGCAGCAGCAGGAGAGAAGAGATCTTTGCTTGAGTTAGACTCGAAGGGAGATAAGAGAGGACAGGATAGAGAACACAGGAAGAGTTGAGCCCTGGAGAAGAAGAACCTTGCAGAGATAGGTAAAAAGATGGTTAAAATAGGTAAGGTGAAGGGAAAGTAGTTGGTGAGCTCATGTCTGTTAACCCCTACAAGGAAAATTACATGCATTAGTAGAATTTTTGGTAGTTTAAAATTGTTCAAGAGAAACTTTTGTAATATTTTATGACAAAATAGTATTTTTCTTTTTCCTGGAACTTATTTTGTCTCATATTTGAGGTTCCTATGAAGGAGAATCCCACCAAGAAAAAGATTATAAAATTTTATAGCCAGTAGAAACTAGTTTGTAGATATAAGTATTATGCTGAAGTGTCAGTTTCTAATTGTAGTACTTAGTACTCAGTATTCTTCATCTAGTTGAGTTGAAATCTGTGTATCTAATTTGCAACAAGAAAACAAAACTTTAAGAAAGCAATGAAATGGTAACCTTTACAGAATTTTTATAGTAAGTTTTATAAAAGTTAATTTTTCATCTGTAACAAGAAGTGATTTAATGTAGTACTTAAGAGCACAACTCCTAGGCTTAGCCTTGCATTTGAATCTTGACTATCACTTTCTTTCTACCTGATCTTGGGCAACTTACTTAACGTCTATGAGCCTCACATTTCTCACCTGTAAGTTGGGAGCTGATTTTTAAGAGTATGAAATTATGTTTATTAAGTACTCAGCACAATTCAACAAATGGTAGCTTTTAATATTAGTAATTACTTGGGGAATATTTTCATTGTTTACAATTTCTAAACACTTGTGTTAATGAAGTATTTTTATATACAACTAATTTACATACATGTTCATTTTGGTTAAATGTTATATATTAGGTTGAAGAACTTAATGGAGAAATTAATGAGATTAAAAGTGAGTTATCATCACTTAAAGAAACTCATACTAAGTTACAAGAAGATTATGATGAATTATGTGATCAGAAAAAGTTTGAGGAAGACAAGAAGTTTGAGGTAAAATTCAAGTATGTGGGGTATAACCTCTTAAAAGAAATTAGGACCATTGCTGATTATTTTCTCCATGGTTTATATTTTCACTTTCTCAACTTCTAAAAATGAGTGTATGCATATAGTCTGTAGTACATTTTAAATTAATTTTTTATACAATATGACATAGGATTAAGAATCATTTCTTGGACATGAATCTTCAATTTCAGCATATACATTTGTGGATAGACAATTTAACATTTTCTTTATTAATGTAGCATTATAAAAAGTCTTAAAATGTGGTAGTATAATTCCTTCAATTTTGTTGTTCTTTTCCAAAATTGTTTTGACTATTTTGAGTCCTTTGCATTTCCATATAACTTTTAGAATCAGTTTTATCAGTTTCTAAAAGAAAAAGTCTATGGTATTTGAATTTGGCTTGTGTTGAATATATAGATTAATTTACAAAGAATTTATATCTTAACATACAATTCATGACATGGTATATCTTTGTATTTATTTAGATTTTCTTTAATACCGCTCAGAAATGTTTTGTAGTTTTCATTGTATAGGTCTTGCAAGTATTTTGTTAAATTTACCCCTGAATATTTCATGTTTTGGGCTCTTAGTATAAGCAGTATTTTTAATATGAGTTTTTCTAATTGTTTCTTGCTATGAGATAGGGTTAAAACTGATCTTTGTACATTGACTTCGTATTCTTTTACCATTTTAATTAATTCGTAGTATGTTTTTCTTGGTTGAACTTTGGAGTTTTCTTTGTACATAGTATGTTGTCTGAGAATTTAAGGCAGATGATTTTACATCTTTTTCTTCTCTATGCATTTTATTTTTTCCTCAACTTATTGCACTACACTAGCTAGGACTCTTAGGTACAGTGTTAAATAAAGTTGTAAAAGTGGACATGATTGCTTAACTTTTCATCTTAGATGTCTTTCATCATTTCATAGTCTATTGAAAGTGAAAGTGACAGTCACTCAGTCATGTCTGACTCTTTGCAACCCCATGGACTATATAGTCCATGGAATTTTCCAGGCCAGAATACTGGAATGGGTAGCCTTTCCCTTCTCCAGGGTATCTTCCCAACCCAGGGATTGAACCTAGGTCTCCAGCATTGCAAGCAGATTCTTTACCAACTGAGCCACAAGAGAAGCCCAAGAACACTGGAGTGGGTAGCCTATCCGTTCTCCAGCAGATTTTCGTGACCCAGTATTAGTCATAGATTTTTTTTTATATGTGCTCTTTATCAGATTGAAATTTCCATCTGTTCCTAGTTTGCTGAGTTTTTATCATGAATAGGTATTCAGTTCAGTTCAGTTCAGTCGCTCAGTTGTGTCCGACTCTTTGCGACCCCATGAATTGCAGCACGCCAGGCCTCCCTATCCATCACCAACTCCCGGAGTTCACTCAAACTCACGTCCATCGAGTCGGTGATACCATCTAGCCATCTTATCCTCTGTTGTCCCCTTTTCTCCTGTCCCCAATCCCTCCCAGCATCAGAGTCTTTTCCAGTGAGTCAACTCTTTACATGAGGTGGCCAAAGTACTGGAGTTTCAGCTTTAGCATCATTCCTTCCAGAGAACACCCAGGGCTAATCTCCTTTAGAATGGACTGGTTGTATCTCCTTGCAATCCAAGGGACTCTCAAGAGTCTTCTCCAACACCACAGTTCAAAATTTTGTTAAGTGCTTTTTCTGTATCTGTTGATAAGATCATTCTGTTTTCTTTATTCTGTTAATGTGTCAACATTAACAATTAATTACATTGATTGATTTTCAAATATACCTTGCATTCCTGAGATATCTATTGTCCTTTTAATATATGGCTAGATTTGCTAATGCTGTGTCAGGGGTTTTGAATTGATGAGGAATATTGATCTGTAGTTTTTGTTCATTTTTTCTTTTCATGCTTTTGGTCTAGTTTTTGTATCGGAGTAATAGTAGCCACCAACCATGCAGCAGGGTTACTGCAGGGTTGGGGGCACTGAGTGTAGCAGTACATACATGGGATCTTTTGAAGGAGGTCTCCATTATATTCATTACCTCCACCACAGTTTGGCCCCAGGTAAATAGCGGGGAGGGAACACAGTTCCACCCATCAACAGAAAATTGGATTAAAGATTTACTGAGCATGGCCCCGCCCAGCAGAACAAGACCCACCAGTCATTCACTCCCATCAGGAAGCTTCCATAAGCCTCTTATCCGTCACCATCAGAGGGCAGACAGAATGAAAACCATAATCACAGAAAACTAACCAGTCTAATCACATGCACCACAGCCTTGTCTAACTCAGTGAAACTATGAGCCATGCCATGTAAGGCCACCCGAGATGGATGGGTCATGGTGGAAAGTTCTGACAAAATGTGGTCCACTGGAGAAGGGAATGGCAAACCACTTCAGTATTCTTGCCTTGAGAACCCCATGAACAGTATGAGAAGGCAAAAAGATAGGACACTGAAAGATGAACTCCTCAGGTCAGTAGGTGCCCAGTATGCTACTAGAGATGAGTGGAGAAATAACTCCAGAAAGAATGAAGAGACAGAGCAAAAGAAAAAATATCATCCAGTTGTGGATGTGACTGGTGATGGAAACAAGGTCTGATGCTGTAAAGAGCAATATTGCATAGAAATCTGGAACGTTAGGTCGATGAATCAAGGCAAATTGGAAGTGGTCAAACTGGAAATGGCAAGAGTGAACATCAACATTTTAGGAATCAGTGAACTAAAATGGACTGGAATGGGTGAATTTAACTCAGTTGACCGTTATATCTACTACTGTGAGCAAAAATCCCTTAGAAGAAATGGAATAGCCATCATAGTCAACAAAAGAGTCTGAAATGCAGTACCTGGATGCAGTCTCAAAAACGACAGAATGATCTCTGTTCATTTCCAAGGCAAACCATTCAATATCACGGTCCAAGTCTATGCCCCAACGAGTATTGCTGAAGAAGCTGAAGTTGAACGGTTCTGTGAAGACCTACAAGACCTTTTAGAACTAACACCCAAAAAAAGATGTCCTTTTCATTATTGGGGACTGGAATGCAAAAGTAGGAAGTCAAGAAACACCTGGAGTAACAGGCAGATTTGGCCTTGGAGTACAGAATGAAGCAGGGCAAAGGCTAATAGAGTTTTGCCAAGAGAACATACTGGTCATAGCAAACACCTTCTTCCAACAACACAAGAGAAGACTCTACACATGGACATCACCAGATGGTCAACACCAAAATCAGATTGATTATATTTGTTGCAGCCAAAGATGGAGAAGCTCGATACAGCCAGCAAAAACAAGACCAGGAGCTGACTGTGGTTCAGATCATGAACTCCTTATTGCCAAATTCAGATTTAAATTGAAGAAAGTTGGGTAAACCACTAGACCATTCAGGTATGACCTAAATAAAATCCCTTATGATTATACAGTGGAAGTGAGAAATAGATTTAAGGGACTAGATCTGATAGAGTGCCTGATGAACTATGGATGGAAGTTCATGGCATTGTATAGGGGATAGGTATCAAGACCATCCCCAAGAAAAAGAAATGCAAAAAAGCAAAGTGGCTGCCTGAGGAGGCCTTAAAAATAGCTGTGAAAGGAGGAGAAATGAAAAGCAAAGGAGAAAAGGAAAGATAAAGCCATTTGAATGCAGAGTTCCAAAGAATAGCAAGGAGAGATAAGAAAGCCTTCCTCTGTGATCCATGCAAAGAAATACAGGAAAACAGTAGAATGGGAAAGACTAGAGATCTCTTCAAGAAAATTAGAGATACCAAGGGAACATTTCATGCAAAGATGGGCTCAATAAAGGACAGAAATGGTATGGACCTAACAGAAGCAGAAGATACTAAAGACGAGGTGGCAGGAATACACAGAACTGTACAAAAAAGATCTTCATGACCCAGATAATCACAATGGTGTGATCACCACCTAGAGCCGGACATCCTGGAATGTGAAGTCAAGTGGGCCTCAGGAAGCATCACTATGAACAAAGCTAGTGGAGGTGATGGAATCATTTGAGCTGTTTCAAATCCTAAAAGATGCTGCTGTGAAAGTGCCAACAAATTTGGAAAACTCAATATGCCAGCAAATTTGGAAAACTCAGCAGTGGCCACAGGACTGGAAAAGGTCAGTTTTCATTCCAATCCCAAAGAAAGGCAACGCCAAAGAATGCTCAAACTACCGCACAATTGTACTCATCTCACACGCTAGTAAAGTAATGCTCAAAATTCTCCAAACCAGGCTTCAATAATACGTGAACTGTGAACTTCCAGATGTTCAAGCTGGTTTTAGAAAAGGCAGAGGAACCAGAGATCAAATTGCTAACATCCGTTGAATCATCGAAAAAGCAAGAGAGTTCCAGAAAAACATCTATTTCTGCTTTATTGACTATGCCAAAGCCTTTGACTGTGTGGATCATAATAAACTGTGCAAAATTCTGAAAGAGATTCCAGACCACCTGACCTGCCTCTTGAGAAATCTGTATGCAGGTCAGGAAGCAACAGTTAGAACTGGACATGGAACAACAGACTGGTTCCAAATAGGAAAAGGAGTACGTCAAGGCTGTATATTGTCACCCTCCTTATTTAACTTATATGCAGAGTACATCATGAGAAATGCTGGGCTGGAGGAAGCCCAGAAGAAACACTGGAATCAAGATTGCTTGGAGAAATATCAATAACCTCAGATATGCAGATGACACCACCCTTATGGAAGAAAGCAAAGAACTAAAGAGCCTCTTGAAAGTGAAAAAGTTAGCTTAAAACTCAGCATTCAGAAAACTAAGATCATGGCATCCAGCCCCATCACTTCATGGCAAATAGATGTGGAAACAGTGTCAGACTTTATTTTTGGGGGCTCTAAAATCACTGCAGATGGTGACTGCAGCCATGAAATTAAAAGACACTTACTCCTCGGCAGAAAAGTTATGACCAACCTAGATAGCATATCAAAAAGCAGAAACATTACTTTGCCAACCAAGGTCCATCTAGTCAAGGCTATGGTTTTTCCAGTAGTCATGTATGGATATGAGAGTTGGACTATAAGGAAAGCTGAATGCCGAAGAATTGATGCTTTTGAACTGTGGTGTTGGAGAAAACTCTTCAGAGTCCCTTGGACTGCAAGGAGATCCAACCAGTTCATCCTAAAGGAGATCAGTCCTGAGTGTTCATTGGAGTGTTCAGTCCTTCCAAGGACTGATGCTGAAGCTAAAACTCCAGTACTTTGGCCACCTGATGCGAAGAGCTGACTAATTTGAAAAGACCCTGATGCTGGGAAAGATTGAGGGCAGGAGGAGAAGGGGACGACAGAGGATGAGATGGTTGGATGGTATTACAGACTCAATGGACATGAGTTTGAGTAAACTCCGGTAGTTGGTGATGGACAGGGTGGCCTAGCGTGCTTCAGTCCATGGCGTCTCAAAGAGTCAGACGTGACTGAGCAACTGAACTGAACTGAATACTAGCCACATAAATTGAATTGGAATGTGTTCCTTCCTCCTTAAAGAGTATTGTGTTGAACTGCTGCTGTTTACTAAATATTAGATACAATTCATTGGTGAAACTATTGAGGCTTTTTCTTTGTGGGAATATTTTTAGAAACAAATTTAGCTTTTAAATTATCAGATTATTCAGATTTTCAATTTCTTAATATGCCAGTGTGCAGAAAACAGTTGACATAGCAGGTTTGCAAAAGGCCTCTGGAAGACCTGCTTGTCAGTTTGGCTGTTGACTGATAACTGGAAATTGGATTTGGGGAGGGTTCCCACCATTTCCTAACAGACAGGAGTGATTCACTGTGCTTAAACTATTAAGTAGTTTACTTTGAACGTCTGCTTTCTTTCTGAAAGTCAGTAGTTTTCGTACATGCAAGGCAGGGAGTGACCAGCGGCCAATTAAGCTTTGAGCACCAAGTCTCTAATGAGCTTCCTAGTAGACAAAAGTTCACATTTGTGGTCACAATTATTGCTGCAGGAATTAAGCATGTCCTCTGTGACTTCACTAGGAGAAGACTCTTTTTATTTTTTGGAAATTGGATAAATTTATTCAGTTCAATTCAGTTGCTCAGTCATGTCCGACTCTTTGTGACCCCATGGACTGCAGCACTCCAGGCTTCCCTGTCTATTGCCAACTCCCAGAGCTTGCTTAAACTCATATCCATTAAGTCAGTGATGCCATCCAACCATCTCATCTTCTGTCATCATTATGTAACGTTTTATGTGGGGAAGAACTTATAGAACTTAGTTCCAAAATTCATGTGAGAGTGAAGGGAGAGAGTAAATGACACAAACAGGAGATACAAATCAGCTGATTTCAAATTCAGATTATACCTACATGCCATAAGAGAGGACTCTTGAAAGAAGTTTGTACCTCGTTTCTTCCAGACTTCATCTCTTGTGCCTTTTCCCTTTGCTGATTTTGCTTTACATTCTTTACTGTTATAAATCTTAGGAGTACAACTGTATATTGAGTTCTTTGAGTCCTTATATCAAATCACCAAACCTGGGGGTGAACTTGGAGACCTCCAGCACTGTCAATTTTGCTGATTTTTCTCCTTCAAGGAACTTGTCATTTTCATCTGAGTTATCAATTTATTGGTTATTGGCCCTTCTTCTTCTCTAATATAAACATTTAAAGCTATTAATTTTCCTCTAAGTACTGCTTTAGCTTCACTCTACAAATTCTGATGTATAGTGTTTTCATTCTTACTCAGTTGAACGTATTTTAAAATTTCTCTTGTGAGCTCTTTGACCCATGAATATGAGTTGGATCTATAACCTTGCTGTTTAATTTCCAAATATTTAAGAATTTTCCAAGTATCTTTCTGTTAATGATTTCAAATTTAAGTAAGACTTTTTTTTTTTTTCCCAATACCAAGACTTGTTTTTGGCCAAGTATATTGTCTGTCTTGGCAAATACTTCATATATTCTTGAAAAGAATGTATATTCTGTTGTCGGTTGGTGGAATGTTTTATAAATGTCAGGTCAGTTTGGTTGATAATATTGTTCAAATCTTCTTTATCCTTACTGATTTTTTGTGTACTTGTTCTGTCAGTCAATGAGAAATCATTAATTATAATTGTGAATTTATATTTCTCTTTTCAGTTCTGTCAGTTTTTGTTCACGTGTGTTTAAGCCCTGTTATTAGATGTATACACAGTTATAATTATTATTACTTTCTGATTAATTAACCTTTTTATCATTTAACATGTCCATCCTTATCCTAGTAATATTATTTTGTCTGGTATTAGTAAGCTACTGCATCTTTTATGATTAGTGTTTGCATTATGTATTTTTTTTCACCTTACTTGTGTGTAAGGTGGAGAAGGCAATGGCACCCCACTCCAGTACTCTTGCCTGGAAAATCCCATGGATGGAGGGCCTGGTGGGCTGCAGTCCATGGGGTCGCTAAGAGTTGGACACGACTGAGCGACTTCATTTTCTCTTTTCACTTTCATGCATTGGAGAAGGAAATGGCAACCCACTCCAGTGTTCTTGCCTGGAGAATCCCAGGGATGGGGGAGCCTGGTGGGCTGCCATCTATGGGGTCACACAGAGTCGGACACGACTGAAGTGACTTAGCATAGCGTAGCATGCATGTAAGGAGTAGATCTCACATGGCAAGAGAATTTTAGCTGAGTTGTTAAAAATAACTAAGAATTTCCAGATAAAGATTTAAAATAGATGAAATAGCATGAGCAAAGAATCAGAAATGTGAAATATCGTAATTCAGTATGTAAACTAGATGTCTGTTTAGCGAGGCTGCTGTAGAGGTTGCTAGCAGTGCAGTAAGTACCAGGAGAAGAGTTGAGAAGAGACTGAAGACAGACTATAAATGGCTGTATAGACTGTTCGTGGAACTTTGTTCTTGACCATGTCATTTGGGGGATTTTAAACAAGGGAGTAAAGTGATTAGATTACTTTTTAAAAAATATCATTTTGGTGATGATATGATTAGACAGTGAGACAAAGCTAAGACACAGGTCCCGGCTTGGAGAATACTGAAGTGGTTCAGGCAGGAGATATTTATTGCTGTTTTAATATTCATAAATGTACTATAGCTTGTAATATTACTTGTAAGTGGCAAGTAATTCCTACTTCTGATTGATTATAAAATGAATATAGACTTCCTTCATAAGAAGTTGATCAGCATTATTTTATTTAATCGGACTATAAATCATGTTTTTAAGAAATGTAGATAGTACAGACACTTTAAAATAAGAAAGTGCGGGTGAAGGCGCCAAGATGGCGGAGGAGTAGGATGGGGAAAACACTTTCTCCCCCACAAATTCATCAAAAGAGCATTTAAACGTTGAGTAAATTCCACAAAACAACTTCTGAATGCCGGCAGAGGACATCAGGTACCCAGAAAAGCAACCCAACTCCTCGAAAGGAGGTAGGAAAAAATATTAAAGACAATAAAAGAGACAAAAGAGGGAGGGACAGTTCCGTCCCGGGAAGGGAGTCTTAAAAAGAGAGAAGTTTCCAAACACCAGGAAACCTTCTCACTGCCGAATCCGTGCCGAGCTTTGGAAGCACAGAGGACAACATAACAGGGAGAAAAAATAAATAAACAATTAAAACTCGCAGATTTCGAGCCCTACGGTAACTCCTCCAGCGGAGAAGCAGCGCAGACGCCTGCATCCACCATTAGCAAGCGGGGGCTGGGCAGGGAGGTGCGGCGCGGGCTGCATCACTGAGAGTAAGAATCTGGCCTGAATACCCTGAGCACTATCTGAGCGAAATAATTTGGGCTAGCAAACCAGACTGTGGGATATCTACCATGCGAAAAGCCAGCCCTAACCTAAGACACCGCCAGCCCGTGCACGGAACAAAGGACTAAACAGAGGTAGCCGGCTGCAAACCTTCCCCCTCCGGTGACAGGCAGCCAGAGCCGGAAGGGGGCAATCGCAGCCCCAGAGAGACATTATCTATAAAACTGGCTTCTTTGCTAACTAAAACTTATTGGGGGTCTGGTCAACATCTGCCTGAGAAGGTGCGCCGGTTTTACACCCAGATAACCAAGTGGCGGGGAGGAGATAAGTCGCAGCATTGGCGCTCGCCAAACACCTCATCACCTGAGTTGCTCGGACCTGGGAAGAGCACAAAACGCAGCCCCAACTGAGTCTGCGCCTCTGAGGACTACCTGAGTGCCTGAACCTGAGCGGCTTGGACCTGGGAGGTGCATGCAACCCAGGGCCAGCCTCGGATTGTTCCCGGCGGAACAACCTAGAGCCTGAGCAGTGTGGGCAGGGAGGCTACACGCGCCGTGAGCGGGGGCAGACCCAGTGTGGCTGAGGCACTGCGAGCGCACGCCAGTGTCATTTGTTTGCAGCATCCCTCCCTCCCTCCCCATAGCGCGACTGAACAAAGAGAAGAAATACAGCTCCACCCACCAGAACACCGACACAAGCTTCCCTAACCAGGAAACCTTGATAAGCCACCTCTACATACCCACACACAGCGAGGAAACGCCACAATAAAGAGAACTCCACAAACTGCCAGAATACAGAAAGGACTCCCAAACTCAGCAATTTAAACAAGATGAAGAGACAGAGGAATACCCAGCAGATAAAGGAACAGGATAAATGCCCACCAAACCAAACAAAAGAGGAAGAGATAGGGAATCTACCTGATAAAGAATTCCAAATAATGATAGTGAAATTGATCCAAAATCTTGAAATTAAAATGGAATCACAGATAAATAGCCTGGAGACAAGGATTGAGAAGATGCAAGAAAGGTTTAACAAGGACCTAGAAGAAATAAAAAAGAGTCAATATATAATGAATAATGCAATAAATGAAATTAAAAACACTCTGGAGCCAACAAATAGTAGAACAACAGAGGCAGAAGATAGGATTAGTGAATTAGAAGATAGAATGGTAGAAATAAATGAATCAGAGAGGATAAAAGAAAAACGAATTAAAAGAAATGAGGACAATCTCAGAGACCTCCAGGACAATATTAAACGCTACAACATTCGAATCATAGGGGTTCCAGAAGAAGAAGACACAAAGAAAGACCATGAGAAAATACTTGAGGAGATAATAGTGGAAAACTTCCCTAAAATGGGGAAGGAAATAATCACCCAAGTCCAAGAAACCCAGAGAGTCCCAAACAGGATAAACCCAAGGAGAAACACCCCAAGACACATATTAATCAAATTAACTAAGATCAAACACAAAGAACAAATATTAAAAGCAGCAAGGGAAAAACAACAAATAACACACAAGGGAATTCCCATAAGGATAACAGCTGATCTTTCAATAGAAACTCTTCAAGCCAGGAGGGAATGGCAAGACATACTTAAAATGATGAAAGAAAATAACCTACAGCCCAGATTATTGTACCCAGCAAGGATCTCATTCAAGTATGAAGGAGAAATCAAAAGCTTTTCAGACAAGCAAAAGCTGAGAGAATTCTGCACCACCAAACCAGCTCTCCAACAAATACTAAAGGATATTCTCTAGACAGGAAACACAAAAATGGTGTATAAACTCAAACCCAAAACAATAAAGTAAATGGCAACGGGATTATACTTATTAGTAATTACCTTAAACGTAAATGGGTTGAATGCCCCAACCAAAAGACAAAGACTGGCTGAATGGATACAAAAACAAGACCCCTACATATGTTGTCTACAAGAGACCCACCTCAAAACAGGGGACACATACAGACTGAAAGTGTAGGGCTGGAAAAAGATTTTCCATGCAAATTGGGACCAAAAGAAAGCAGGAGTCACAATACTCGTATCAGATAAATTAGACTTTAAAACAAAGGCTGTGAAAAGAGACAAAGAAGGTCACTACATAATGATCAAAGGATCAATCCAAGAAGAAGATATAACAATTATAAATATATATCCACCCAACATGGGAGCACCGCAGTATGTAAGACAAATCCTAACAAGTATGAAAGGAGAAATTAACAATAACACAATAATAGTGGGAGACTTTAATACCCCACTCACACTTATGGATAGATCAACTAAACAGAAAATTAACAAGGAAAAAAAAAAAAAAAAAAACATGTATCTATAAAGCTCACTAAAGCAAAGCACAGTAAAATGAGGTATGGCAATAAAAGGTGTTAAATTTATCAAAAAAAAAAAATACTAATAAAGTGCTGAAAAATTAAAGCTGTCAATTCTGTAATAGATATTCATTGAAAGTATCTTTTGAAATGGGGGTGAAAACACCTTCAGAGAAATGAAAGCTAAGGAAGCATGCACGAGCTATAAAAAATGATAAAGTCCTTTATGAATGATGATAATATCAAAACAAAACTGGGAAATACAGGAAGGAGTAAAGAGCACTACGAACAGTCAATACTTGGATAAACATTAGAAACTATTCTCTTTTCTTAATTTCTTCATGGTAAACTATCAACATTATATTGTGAAATTTTTCAGAAAAAAAAAAAGAATATGGTATGACATAGTTCTGTCTTAGATATTATGCTAGTGGGATGAATACTGAAAATAACTAAAGTACCTCATGGTACATATTTTCAAAAAAAAAAAAAATAAGAAGACCGTGGTGAGAATTTTTCTCTCTCTCTCTGACAGGGGGAGAGGTGAAAAAAATAAAAATAAAAATAAAATAAAATCTAAAAAAATTAAAAAATTAAAAAAATAAAATAAGAAAGTGCGTCGAGTTAGAACAGCTTCCGGCGGGGTCTGGATGTTGATGTCCTGTATCTGATGCCTTGTTGCGCTCGAAAGTAAGCGAGCTCCAGAGGAGTGCGGAGAAATTCAAGTCTTTGCTGCTGTAACTTCATCAGCCCGCCAAGATGGCAATGCAAGCGGCCAAGAGGGCGAACATTCGACTTCCACCAGAAGTAAATCAGATTTTGTATATAAGAAATTTGCCTTACAAAATCACAGCTGAAGAAATGTATGATATATTTGGGAAATATGGACCTATTCGTCAAATCAGAGTGGGGAACACACCTGAAACTAGAGGAACAGCTTATGTGATCTATGAGGACATCTTTGATGCCAAGAATGCATGTGATCACCTGTCAGGATTCAATGTTTGTAACAGATACCTTGTGGTTTTGTACTATAATGCCAACAGGGCATTTCAGAAGATGGACACAAAGAAGAAGGAAGAACAGTTGAAGCTCCTTAAGGAGAAATATGGCATCAACACAGATCCACCAAAGTAAACGTTTTCTGCATTTTCACTTTGGACTAAAATCACTATTTTTTTTTTTTTAATGCTGAATATTGTGATTTCTTATTTGAGATTGAAAAAGACCCACTTGAAACTGATATATGTTAGAATATATTATGTTAATAAACTTGTAGCTTTTGGTAAAACAACAAAAAAAAATAAATAAAATAAGAAAGTGAAGATCATGCATAACCCCAGCCACCCAGAAATTATTAAAATTATGGTATATGACTTCCAGAGTTTTCCTGTACATCAGTTTGTATAGAAACAAATAGACATACATATATATGTACTTCTTAAAAACTAAAATAAAATCATACTTTCTCTGATGTTCTGTAGACCATTTTTATTTAGAAATTTATTTTATTGTGGTAAAATATATAACATAAAATTTGCCATTTTAAAGTGTTAAGTTTAAAATTACAATTATAACTCAATGGCATTAATTACAGCTACAATGTTGTATAGTCATCACCACTATCTATTTCCAAAATTTCATCATCCCAGACAGAAACTGTGTAACCATTAATCAATAACTTCTGATTTCCCCCTCTCCTCGGGTCCTGGTAGCCTCTCATCTACTTCCTGACACTGAATTTGTCTATATATTTTATATAAGTGGTATTATACAATATTTGTCCTGTTTGGTTTCTTTTATTTAGATGATGCTTTCAGAGTTCATGCATGTTGTAGCACTTCATTCCTTTTTATGGTGGAATTCCATTGTTTGAATATACCACATTTTGTGTGTTCATTCTTCTGTTGATGGACACTTGGGCTTTTACCTTTTGGCTGTTGTGCTGTTTTGAACATTGACATGCAACTAGCTGTTTGAATCTCTAGTTTTAATTTTTGGAAGGTACATACCAAGGAGTGACACCAAGTGACTTCCACTTCCTGGTATTCATGTTCTATTGTAATACCCTCCATAGAGTTGGAGTTGGATCTAGTAACTTGCTTCTAGTTAATAGACTACAGCAGAAGTGATGCAATGTTACTTCTGAGATTAGGTTATAAGAAGACTGTGGTTTCTGTCTTGGGTGAACACCCTGTCTCTCAGTCTGTCTCTCTCTCTCAGTCTCTCTCTCTCTGAGACATATAAAAAAGTCCCAGCTATCCTACCAGAGAGCCCATATAGTGGAGACGCCCTAGAGGATAAAAGGCCACATAAAAGAGAACTGGGCACTCCAGCCAACAGCCAACACAACTGTTACCCATGTAAGTGAGCCTTCTAGAGGCAGAAGTTCCAGCCCCAAGTTTCAGATGATAGCTTGACTAGACACTCATGAGAGACCGGGGTCAGAACCATCAAGCCAAGCCATTCCTCATCCATCTAAAAGATGAGATAGTAAATGTTTGCTATTTTAAACCACTGTTAACTCTTAATATGGCTGACCCTGGAACAACTCAGGGGTTAGGGGCACCAACCCTCACAACAGTAAAAAATCTGTATATAACTTATAATCAGTCTTTCATAAAAATGGTTCCTCCATATTGATGGTTCAGCATCCACAGATTCAACCAACTGCAGATGTATAGTACTAGAGTATTTACTGTTGAAGGAAATCTGTGTATAATTGGACCAGTGCTATTCCAACACATGATGTTGACATGTCAACTCTGTAAGTATCCTTCTAGGATTTCACAGTAGGTATTGAAACAGGATTTGAACCTATATTTATCCAACTCCAAAGCTCCTGGCAACTATCATACTATTTTTCTCAATCTCCTTTGCAAACTTCTCTTTTGCAAGTTTCTCTTTCCCTGCCTCTCCTTTGGGGATTTTCATTAGCATTTTATTCTTTCTTCTCAGAGTATACTCTCAAATCAGTCTCATCAACCAGTATGTCTGCAGTTGCCGTCTATCTGCCAGCGATCTTCAAACCTGTTTTTCCAAGTCAATTTTTCTCTTAAAAGCTCCCAATCAGTACATCTAAATGTTCACTAGACATCTCCACCTTTTTGTCTTAACTCTTCAGACTCAAGAGATTCAAAATGAACTCATGATATTTTTCTCTAAACCTCCTATTCCTGTTTTCTAGCTCAGTAAATAACACTCACCAGTCTCTTAGGTACCCACTCTGACCTCTGCAAGTCAGTCTTGACTTTCCTCTCAGTTTTTATATCCAGTCACTCAACAGTTGATAGTAGCTCAGTACATAATTCATGCATCTCTTCAGGCTTTTCAACTTTACTGATATCACCTGGACTGCTGTGGCATTCTTGTGATGCATCTCTCTGCCTCATGTATTGTTTCCCCTTAATTCAGTGTTTGTCAGATACCAAATGCAACTTATTAGTGATTCATGGAAATCAGCCTAGTAGTTTATGACTGGCATTGTTTTAAAAAGGAAATAAACTAATGTAGTATAGAAAACATTAGAATGTATCTCATTGAGTGGGTATGCTCATTGTGTTATGAGACATACTTATTTCTTATTGCAGTTTTTAATTAGTGAAGTTTGGAAAACAATCCATTCTTTATACTGTAGCCAGAATGGTCTTTCCAATCAGCTCATATTAATAACCTTATCTAAAATCCTTCAGTGACTTCTCATTGACTTCCTGGTAGAGTCTGAACTCCTTAGCATGCTCTTTGGGGGCCTTTAATGATCTAGGCCTAGCTCAAGACTCATTTCTCCCCATTCTTCTCACAGCATCTAAGCTCGTGCTGAAGTAAATCACAGGTAGTTCCATGAAGTAGAACTACATGAAATGACTATAGTTTTGCTTTTTTTTAACATCTGTAAATGCCATTTCTTCTCCCTGGAGTGCTTCCTTATCCCCATCTATATTAAAATTGTCTGTTATTTCTTTTCCTATCTTTCCCAGTTGACCATAAATTTTTTGAGGATAGTGACTATATTTTGTTCATCATTGTATCCCAAAGCCTAGTGCAGTGCTTCCATGTAATAATGTTCAATATTTTGGGGGAATAAAAAGATGTTGAATTGCATCACTATTTTAAAGATGCATAGAAACACCAAGCACTCAAAACAATTTGCCTGCCATGACTACTTTGCTTTTAATAAAGGAGTGATTCTTAATATGTGGTATTTGTAATAATGTGGAATGCATGTTTGAAAACATCTAAGGCTCTCCCATTTTATTTAAATATGATAGACTTTAAATGAACTTAGAGTGATCTTGTTATAAAGAGGAATATATTAAATGTAGTAAAAAAGTCATTTGGCTTTCAAATACAAATTGCTGGATGATTAACTGAAATATAGATTCCACTTTCATTAACAAAATTTGTTCAGATATTTTATGCTTTTTAACAATATGTTTTTACATTAAAGGAATCTTTTCCATTTTACACTAGAATCTTCCAGAAGTAAACACTGAAATGTCAGTGGAAAAATCAGGAAACACCATCATACAGAAATATAATTCCAGGCAAGAAATAAGGGAAGAAAATACCAAGAGTTGTTGTTTAGACACTGAATACAAAGAAAAAGGGGAAACAAAAGAAGGCCCATTTTTAGAGGAAATCATTATAGGTAATAAAGGTAACCCAGTTATATTGATGTTTTCTAATTTTTATATTGGTCTTTCAGGGGGATATCAATTTCAGTCTTCGCTTTGAGGACCTAGTAGTATAATTGGAGAAATACTTTTCCATTTGTATGTCTTAACAAAAGGACTTGTATGTCTTTTGAGCTGTTCTTTAATAGTCAGTATTCAGGGGAAAAAACACATTTTTGCTTTCCTTTCTCATCACTTACTCGTTGGCTTTTTGCATTCTGGTTTCTGCTTTCGTTTCTTTGCTGAGACTGTTCTCTGAGCTACTAGTAACCTTTTGATGACCAAATTCTAGAGCACTTTTCTTAGTTCAGATTACCTTTCTGTAACCATTGAAATAATTGACTAATTCATTCATATTGAAAAAGAGTTGTTTAAAGAAGGTAATCTGAAGGTGTTCAAACCTAGGCTGAACAACCACTTGGTGGGGATGTTGTAGAGAGAATGATTGGATTAAAAAGACCCTTCATGGCCTACAGATTATTGTAACTATACTGAAATTTTGAAATCTGTGGTTAAAACCCAGATGAATAAAATTAATATCTTAAGTAGATATTCTGTACATTTTGCCCAAAAGTATTCCAGATTTTAAAAATATTTACAAGGTAGTGAGCAAAAAAGTGAAGAAAAGAAACCAGCTGGCAACTTCTGGATCTAGGTAATAAGAGAAATTACAATATGACTATTAGTGTAAATTAATTTTTATCTAATCAGCTGTGTGTTTGTATGGAATTGTACTGTATATGCAAAAGGAAGTAACAGACTAGAGAAATAACCAGTTTGTAATGCCCTCAACTTACTTTTTTAAACCAAAACTACTTTCTCTGTTATGAAATACAAATTTAATATAAGTAGAACCAAATATTTTACCATGCTTATTAAAGGGAACTCGCTATTTATGTAAAACTGATGTCATTATGTTTGTATAATAGCTTGCCAGTGAAATATTTAAAATTAAATATATTTTTTAAAAACAGTTAATATGTGTTATAAAAGCAGGCTTTAGTATATAACCCAAAATTTTACTGTGTTCTCTTTATAACAGACTTACAGCTTTTTGAAAAAAGCTCCAAGAATAAAATTGATATTGTTGTGCCACAGGATGAAAACCAAAGTGAAATATCCCTAGGCAAAACCCTCGGCAGAGAAAAAGAATTAATTAGTGAAGGACAAACCTTGGATATTACCAACTTTACAAAAGTGGTTACTACAGAAATAAAAAACAAGGTGGACTTGGAGAAAGATAATGAGTGTACAGAACTTAAATCACCAAGTATTCCCTTTGTAGTGGCAGATTCATCAATGGAAACAGAAAAGATCCATCTAGAAAGAACTGAAGGATTAGATCTTCACCATGCAAATACACATCTGGGGGTTGAAAATAACAGCACATCATTTAACAGTATTTTAAATGAGATGGCTTGCCATACAAATCATAAAAAAGATGTTTCTGAAGATGAGCCATTCAAACAACAGTTGAGATTGTTTCCAGGGACTCAAGAAAATACCACAGAGAAGGTAATTACAAATAGCCACCAAATCAAAACAGATCTGGATTCTTCTGTAGATATAAAAAGGAATCTTGTCCAGCCTCAGAAATATAGTTTACAGGATTCAAATAATGTTATGTTAGATGATAAACAATGTAAAATAAGACAGACACAACTGTTAAATAAAAAAAGTGAATGTAGCCTATTGCCATTTAAAGAAACTTCAGATGTTCAGCAAGTTGGTGAAGGTCCTTCAGAGCAACCTCAACTAGCTATTCCTTGTGATACAGCAATCAACCACCCCATTTCTTCTGCTGTTTTCAGTGACAATTTGAATGTACTTTTAAAGAATTCAGATAAAATTGTTAATATCATGCCTATGTTGGTGACACCCAACTCAAGCCCTGGGAAAAGAACTATATGGAAAAATCTAAATGATATGCAAAACAGTCAATTTGAGAACTGTTTGGGGTGTCTAGAAAACAATGTGACTCTTTCCCATCTTCAAATTAACAATGAGAATATAGATGCTTCACAAGCCAAAGATATGAAAACTGCTAGTCATGTGAAAACTTCCACAGAAATGCAGTTTTCCAATAAAGAAAGTCAGATTGATGAGAATCAGATAACTGAAGTTAAAAAAAAAGACTACTTCCCTAATGAAAGACAGCATACATTGTTAAATAGTACAGAGAAAACGGAGTCATTAAATGACATTGTTTCAGGAAAAATTTACAGTGAAGGACAGCTGGAAGAATCATGTTCATTTCACATAAAGCCATCTGGAGATTTAGTAAACATAAGTGGAAGGTCAGCCTTTGATCTTTCAACTTCAGATAAAAAAACTGAGAAAACTCTAGTGTATGTGAATTTTTTAGGCCCTAGTTCTTGGTCAAAAGTAAATCAAATTGAAAGTCAAACAGTGAGCACTTCAACATCTAGCATTCCTTTGTTGCTGAACGAGAGACCAGTAAGTCTGTTAGAAAACAAAAAGACTGTTTCGATGACACTTTGTAAAAATGTTAGTGTGGATGAGGCCAGGAATGATGTTGGACCAGGTAAGAAAATAATTATTTTAAAAATTGCTTTTCTACTTATTATTCTTGGTAAAAATTTTCCAGATTGTTTAATATGAAAATTTATATTACTATATATATTATTTTGCCTAAATCTAAAGACTCTGTATATGTGTGTGTATATATATATATATATATATAAAAGTAGGAAAGGTTTTACTTAAATGGAAGCAGATTTCTTTTCATTTAAATCTGAACCAGTATTATCAACATAACATGTACAGAGGTCAGTTGCATTTTGGAAATTAAAAAAAAAAATCCTTTTCATTATCAAAGAACTGAAACTAGCAAAAACAATCACATTTGTGTCATTAATTTTAAATTAGGACCATCTACCTAATCCAAGTCTCTTTTTTTCTTACTTTCTAGAGCAAATGCAGTAAAGTTGTTGATAAGGCTTCTGCCTGCATTCATGTTTACTCCTTTTCTTTCTATACTAAGAACACACACAAAACAAGCTTCCTTCTCTCAGAACTGTTTTAGTTTCTCTCGCTTTCTTCTAATTTTTCCCTCCTTCCTTAATTTTTCTGTTTTGTCTGTCCCTTCACTAGCACCACAAATCCAGCTCTTTGTTTTTTTTTGTTTGGCAAGTAATAGTGAAGTGAAAGTCACTCAGTTGTGTCCAACTCTTTGCGACCCCATGGACTGCGTAGCCTACCAGGCCGCTCTGTCCATGGCATCTCCAGGCAAGAATACTGCAGTGGGTAGCCATTCCCCTCTCCAGGGGATCTTCCTGACCCAGGATGGAACATGGATGGATCCCTTGCATTGCAGGCAGATTCTTTACCACCTGAGCCACCCAGGGAAGCCAAGTGAAAGTGTTAGTTGCTCATTTGTGTCTGATTCTTTGTGACCCCATAGATGATAGTCCACCAGGCTCCTCTGTTCGTGGAATTCTCCAGGCAAGAACCCTGGAGTGGGAAGCCTTTCCCTTCTCCAGGGGATCTTTTCAACCCAGGGATCAAACCTGGGTCTCCCACATTGCAAGCAGGTTCTTTACCATGAGTCACCAGGAAAGCCCCAAGTAATAGTGAGGTGTAACATTACCTTTCATATCCTTGATATATATTGTTTGAAACAGTTTAAATTGAATCCCTTAATAGTTATAGATCAATATTGATACATTCAAATAGTCAGTATTTCAGATTGTAGGGACTGTTCTATTCTTTAGAGTGTAGTAAAGACTACCACATGATATAAAAACATCCTCCAGAATAAAAAAAGAGGGATGGGGAGGTAAATGGATGACATACACATGACTTAATATTGAAGGTACTGAAACTAGGTGAGAAGTACATTAAGGTTCGTTCTCTCTACTTTTATGTACTTTAAAATTTTCATATTAAAGACATTTTAAAATAGAAATGCAGTATATCTCATGTATAGGTATTGTATAAATGTAACAAAGATAATCACTGTTTAAGAAGTATAATAATAATAAAAATGTTTATTTGCTAATAGCAATCTCAACATGTTTAAGTTGTTGGGGCTGTTAGACAGCCTTAGATTTTTAGGGAAATTTGCCTTGACTTCCCTGGTGGCTCAGACAGTAAAGCATCTGCATACAATGCGGGAGACCCGGGTTCAATCCCTGGGTCAGGAAGATCTCCTGGAGAAGGGAATGGCAACCCACTCCAGTATTCTTGCCCCCACCCAAAAAAAGGGGGGCTCAAAGAAATATTTGGGGCTTCCCTGGTAGCTTGGATGGTAAAGCATCTGCCTACAATGAGGGAGACCTGGGTTCGATCCCTGGGTCTGGAAGATCCCCTGGAGAAGGAAATGGCAACCCACTCCAGTATTCATGCCTAGAAAATCCCATGGACCAAGGAGCATGGGCTACAGCCCACAGGGTCACAAAGAGTTGGACACGACTGAGCGACTTCTCTCTTCTTTGCCTGTTTAACAATATGCATTTAGACCCATTACAGAAATATGGCTTATTAGGAAAGCTTTGCATGGCCCCTCTGACTTTAACAGGCTTCTTTTAAAAAGGAAATTGAGAAAATTTTAAAAAGAAGTGGGAATTAAAAGCAAAGCAAGTATATCTTATTTGAATGGAGAAGTAATTAGGGAAAAATACAAAACACAAAAACACTGTAAAATCTCATTTCACAAACTCATTTTCCTAATATAATAAAATGCATTAACTTCAGATTCCATTAATTTTGTCTGTCAAATGCAGCAGTTTAATGCTGTTAGTCAATGGACAGATCTAACATTTACCATTTTCTTACAAGTCTTTCCTTCTAAATTAAATCTCAGTGATAGGATGCAAGGAGAGATGACTAAAATTCTATAGTAATTCAACTTGTAAAATACTCAGACTCATAAAAGATACTCCTAAATATCTTTTAGCCTTCAAAGACATGTTGCTCTAAATTGTTATCTATTTATTAAAACACAGTGACCCCCTACTAGACAGCCCTTTGTTGGCCTTCTTATAGTCAATTTCTTTTTAAATATAATTTAGAAATCTTTCAGTTGGTTCAGACTTTTCCCTTTGTATTAGTAAGATGTTTACTATATAAATGTTTATATGCATAGGCAGTCCAGTAACCAGGGGAATAAGGATAACATTTTAATGTATGTTATATTGTTTGAGAAGATCCTAACACTGTGTCACTGGTGGTAATGTGAAATCAGCAGGTTTTTGAAAGTAGCAATGAAATGTTTTCTGAAATGAAGTACCTAATGTAAGAGCAAAGTCTATGAAAACCAGTATTCAATATAAGAATATAGAAATTGTTACTTTTAAAATACCAAAGCATGGGATCAGAGAAAAACAAGTTTAGTCACTAAAATGAGTCCCTGGAGAATAAAATTCAGTTGTCATTTCCTCTTTGTCAACCAGATACTACCAGCATTAACAGAGTTGCTGACACTTTGAATAACTCAAGTATCCATCCAGATCCCAGGGGAGAGCCCAGTGAAGAGAGGAATGCAATTGCAAAGACTTTTTATGATTCTTCTTTTCCCACAGAACATGTAAGTCAATTAAAAATATTGCCGAGCAGACCTTAGTGAGCTAATTCTACAGATATGTGTAGAACTGTATGCATCTGGATGGTTTAAGACCTAACTGATCTCCAAAATAATATCAAGAGGGCAACATGGCACCATTTTTCACAATTAAGGTTGATGGAAAACAGCAGGAAAAAGTCACAGTGTATAAATCAAATAGATATAATCCAGCCTGTTTGGGGAAGGAGAGTGTGAGGTAGTGTATCATGTACTTCTATTTTTTAGTCACCTAAATTTAGGAATAGTGGCATTTGAGCATTTACTTATTTAAACTATTAAAAAATAGTTGACTCATTTGAGCATTTTACATTATAATAAAAGCTGTCTTAAGTTGTTTTTAACAGTGCTTAAAGGTAATTTATATTATTTTCAGAAATTGACTATTCCAAAGGAAGAAATTTGTCTATTTTAAATTATTTCAATTAAAACACAGTATGTGAAAGGATCAAATATTCATAAGTATATGATATCAAGTATGGATATAAATATTAAGCAAAGTATTTGTAGACGTTATATGGCTCCAAGAGTCCATTTGTCATATGAAAAGCAACTAACTACAATCGACAGGTTTTTGTTGGGTTTTTTTGGAAAATTTCTAAGTTTTTAAACTTAAGTGTGCAAAACTTCAGTGCAAAAATGGCTGTATTGTTCAAAGTCTAAAAAACAAATACAGCTGCTATAAGGAACCCAAAAAGGTTAGGAAAAATGACAAAAAAGCAACTGCATAGTCACTGTATATTTTAAATGTTAAAGATGCACATTAAACAACTTTTTTGAGCACTGTTACAAAGTGAAAATCATAGCAGTAACACAGCCTTATGAGTAAGTTTCTAATAGTACATTTTATTTCCATTTTTAAATTTGAGAAACCTCAAGTAAGGTAGCCTAACTGTCCCTTTGGGAAAGTTGAAACTAAAATCAGGATCTGCGTTTTTCACCTTTGCATAATTGAGCTCAAAACCAAATCATTTCAGCTTGATGTGCAAATGTTCAATCTTTAAACTGTGGTGACAAATGCACAGTAGACTAGGCACTGGGAAATCTAAGTTCTGACCTTTAGCTAATTGGGTAAGTCATAGAATCAAATCAAAAGCAAAAAGAGGCTTGAGTATCAAAGGTAGACATCCATTCTGATTGGGTTGAATACTTAACACTTCTAACATAATTGTTCTATTTTCAAACAGTTTAAGGGTATGATGGAAATTTCACATCGCCCTTTCAAGCCCATTTTTATTTAAAAAAAAAGAAAAAAACCCAATAGATAAGTTCTTTGTAGTGCATCCCTAATGCTTTTTCTGTAATTAGTTAAGAATTTCTAAAATTTAAAATTTTGAAGAAATATTCCCACAACAGCTTTAAAACCATATTGAGGCAGTGACACAAATGTGAAATAATTTTCCAGAGCATTAAGAACAGTTTGCAGTGGACTTAGACTAGGTATCTTGGCTGTTACATGCTACATTCTCAATTTTTCTTCTCAATTTTTTTTAATAGAAAAGTCTCTTCTAAAAATACTGGTGTGGGGAACACACACTAACTGTCTGTTTAGAAAAGTGATCATCACTTGGTGTCAAGTAGTGTGCTCTGTATCATTGTCCCAGCTGATGCTTGGTTACCAGTTAACATTTAATATGGGACAAATTTAAAAGCAGGTGAGCTCTTTTGCTTAGTCTACTGAAAAGGCTGTGATCCCTGGATTAAACAAGACCAATCTAACCTCTTTTACTTATCCTTTTCTACATCACAGGCTGTTGAATGACAGCTCATGGGCCATATGCAGCCTATTGCCTTGATTCTGACAACAGTAAAAGCTTATCAGAACAGCCACACCCATGCCTTCACCTGTAGTTCTACGGCTGCTTTTGCGTTAGTGACACAGTTGTGAGGGAGGCCACTTGGCCCACAAAGCCAAAAATGTTTACTCTGGCTCTTTTACAGCAAAAGTTTGCCAACTCTTGTTCTAAACGAAAAGTGAATTTTATGAAGACTTATGGCCAGAAAGGGAATATAAGTTCTTTAACTTTTTCAACATATTTTTATGTATACTGTCCACATCAGTCTTGTAAAATTCTGGGTAGTTACATTATGAGTTAATTCACTTTTCTCCTGTAGACCCAGAGTAATGTTTTTTTTTTTATTCTTAGAGGGGGTTCGGTTGGCAGCCTGCTGCAATCTTGATTACACACAGGAATGAGGATGGGAGAGAGGGGCCAGAGTAAGCAGTCACTTGTTTACACATTCAGTATTAGGTTCATTCAGAATTTTAAAATGTAACCACAGGCTTAAAGAAAGAGGACTACTGCTACTAGGCTGGGGAAAATTTTAGGCTAAAGAGCAGATCTTTTGAGTCAGGCAGAAAGAGGTGAAGAGGTGATTTTTTAAGAAGGAAAGGAAGGAGCAAAGATATATGGCAACATGTGTATAACTAGAATTACTGCTGTAGGCTGCAAAACCTAAGTTAAGCTAAATAGGACAAGTTAAGTGTAAACTGTAAAATTATATCCTGCTTCTCTCTATGGCCAATCCTTGCTTCTGCCCCTCCCACTAAGTAGGAAAAAGGGAAGTGTAATGTGTGAATGTCTCCCTCCTTTTTCCATCAAGTCAAAAGATACAGATTTTGGGAAATTGGGTAGTTTGTACTTGGTGTCAAAGCACCAAGATGTTTCTAGCATTTTGTTGGCAAAACAGGACCATTATGTCATACATATCATCAAATCATTTTACTCCAAAATTAGTAGCAACCTAGCTTTGGATTTGGTCTACTTCTGTTAACTATTCTCAGTACTGCATGAGGCCGACACACTACCCACGCATGGATGACTTTAATTCATTTTGGCTCTGTGAGCCACATAAGGTATGTTGAACACTTACAAGCCAGACATTATGAAAAATACATATTTATGTGCAGTTTATCCAGCTACTCTTTACAGAATAGCATTTTGTAACTAAAAGAATCTGATGAGAAAACTGAGGTCCACAGAAGTTAAATGAATTGCTTAAGGTCTCCTGGTGGTCCTTTGTTGATACTTTTGTTTTCATCTGTTATTTCACAAAAACATAGGCAATGAGACAGACATGAACCCAGCATCACTAAGGATCAGAGGCTAAGACTCTGAGGAGACTGGCGGTTGACTAGAATTCGCAGGAACCAAACAGAGCAGTCCAAAAGGACACATCCTTTAGGGAACTGAGATAAATGTAAATATTTAAATGCAGTTTAAAAAATTGTTACTGTATGATCTCACTTTGAAAATACATTACAAAAATATGCCACTTTTAACTGAGTACTGCCTTACATTATTTTCCAATCTAAGATCTTCACAAAGATTTATGAACAAATGACCTTCATTATAGCTTAATAACAGTAAACATTTTCTAACAACTCAAATGTCCAACAATATATTAAATTATGGAACATGGAGTATGATGGAGCCATGGTCTTTCTAGAGGGAAATGTTAAAAATGTTTTTAACCCAGCATAGACAATCATATAAATGATCCAGATTTTTAACAACTATATATAGAGAAGAGTCTAGGATATTTATATCAAAATGTTTAATGGTGGTGAATACTGGGTAATTTTAATCAAATTCTTATTCTGTTCTGTACTTCAAAAATATATTCCCATTCAAGAAAAGATTTTATCTGAGAATCTAAGAAGACCATAAAAGATTTTTTTCAAAAATTGAATTTTGTCACACCCTGCAGCTTGTGGGGAATTCCCTGACCAAGAACTGAACCCGTGCTCCCTGCAATGTAAATGCAAAGTCTTAACCATTTGCACCACCAGGGAAGCCCTCAAATTTATTTCTGATAGGGATAAACTGGAAACATGTCAACAATAGGTCCTAGTTGAATTATCACACATCCATAAGAAGTGTCTTGCAGCACTGACATTTGCTTATGAGAAGGCTGTATTGTATAGGAAACAATTCAGAAGGAAAAACTGATATAAAATTCTACAGAATGGTCAACATTAAAATATAGAGGATAAAAATAGAAAGACTAATAGCAAACAATACCAAAATGTTGACAGGTCTCTCTGGATAGTGGATTACTAGTGATTTTTAGTTTCTTTACACTTTTCTGTTTTCTAAACTTGTAGTTAATTATTTTATATTCAGAAAAAACCTTAAAAATACTTCTTTAACACAGTATTAGAAGTGTGACCCAATGTGGTGCCTTGGAAACACACCAACTTAACACCTCATTGCGCTTTCCTGTTTCTCCAACAATGGTGCTCTGAAGCCTAAGAGGAAACCTGAAGTAAAAGGCAGTTTCTATATGGCAGTTTACTTCCGTTAGCATTTAAAAATTTCCCCAGCCTTGATAGAAGATACAAAACATAGACTTGTTTGGGAAGGGCAGGGGAGTAGCAGACAAAACAGATTTTAATCTGCATTGTTTTAAATATGTTTTCTTTCAAAGAAAGCTTAAGACCTTTAAGAAAACATTTGTGGTATCTCTGGAGTATATCTTGAAGAGCTACTTGAAGATCTTGAAGAGCTACTACATAAGCCTACAAATTCACAGTTTATAGTTTTTTTTTGGTGCCAAAATTACTAGGGTGGTAGCTGGAAAATAGCCAAGACAACAGTGGGTTTTTATCACATACCCCTAATTGCAAAGGCTGAAGGATTTTCTTTAAATGCTTATTGATGACTGGTTAGAAAATGAGTAATAATTTCAGTGGTAAAACAAGTTTGGTATTTCCTAGGTGAAAACAAAGCCTCTGAAATCAACTCCGCTACAAAGCCATTTTCAGGCAATCAAGATTAAAAATACTGATTCAGATGTGTCTTCTGGTGAAGATGACTGGCAGCACTTGGTAACAAATCAAATAAATGAAATTGAAAAGTTTCTAAGCTTAGAAAATAACAACCAACCTAAAAAAAGAAAAGCAGAAGAGATGGCAGAAAAAACAGATTAAAATAATGTTGATAAATGCTTTCAGAGTGAATTATTTAGTTGAAATATCGATGTGGTATCAATTGGAATACAATTTATATCTAAAGCTTTATAGTTGTACTCACTTTACCAACTTTTTTCTTTGATGAAATTATATTACTGTTGTGTTTTCACTCAATAAATGCTTCATTTAAGATAGCTAAGATTGCAAGGTTTGATATTAGCACTGAATGAATGTTAGCATTTAATTCCCTTTAGTTAAATTTGTCTTTCCTCCATATACTCAAAGCTCTTGGTGCATCTCAAACCCCTTCCTTACAGAACACAACATATGTATTATACAAAATAGACAGTGACCCTTTGTGATTTATTACTTTGTATGCTCTGAAGATGGTTATTTCTTTTAAATATGAGACAATAAATGTCCAGACTGTAGTCAGATTTTAGCCTATATTTTACTATGATTTAGATTTTCCAAAAAGAGCAAAACTATACAGCATAAAAATTCAGGTGTCAGAAAGACTCAAAAGGCTGTTTTTCACTTTGTTCAAATTTTGTTTCCAGGCATTAAGTGTGTCATAGAGTTGCTGCCACTGCTGTTTTCCAAATGTCCGATGTGTGCTATGACTGGAAAAATTAAAAATAAAGTTATTAGTCAACCTTTTGTCCTTTGGTATTCTTTTATAATACAATACACTTGTATCTAGTTAAAACAGCAAGGTTAAATATATATAGGAGACAATATAGAGTTGTAAAAATGACTATAAGGTTTTTTAAAACAAAACAAAACAAAAAAACCTTTATTTGCCATACTAATCCTAAACCAGGCTTCCCTTGTGGCTCAGCTGGTAAAGAATCTGCCTGTAATATCAGAGACCTGGGTTCAATTCCTGGGTTGGGAAGATCCCCTGGAGAAGGGAAAAGCTACCCACTCCAGTATTCTGGCCTGGAGAGTTCCACGGACTGTATAGTTCATGGGGTCGCAAAGAGTTGGACACAACTGAGCGACTTTCACTATTCACACTAATCCTAAACCATCTATTTTCCTGAACTACATAAACCAGACACAGAAGTCATTAGTATTCTAGCCAGTGCTGAGCCATTAAATGAAATGTGCTGGAAAATAGGACTCTTTCATTAAATAAGCTAATCACATTCAGTCTGAACTTTAATAAAATTATGATAAATAGGAACTATTTAACTACAGTCAACTGATAAGAATACACCTTGGTTCTCTATAAACATTTAAGTGAAATAGAATAAACTGTTCTACAAAATGCTGCCAAGTATTAGTGTCTTACCTGACAACAACTTTTCTCTGGGTTTGATCAATTTTGCAGTAGACCATTTTAGTTCTTACAGCTAGAAAAAAGGATGTTTTACATGACTTATTATATGGAAAAATTCCCAAGGAAAACAGTCTAAAGCATGAAACTATGACCAAGTAAACCATAATAAAACTTTACAGTTTCCCAACACTATTTTACAAACTGGCTCTTTGAAGCGCAGCAGTATGATACAACCAAAAGGAAGGCCACATATATTTGTCCTCTGGTTTGCTGCACCTATCTGTATTAAATATCACATAACGATTTTCAGTAAGAATTCTAGCGTTCATCCTGAAATCACAAAACAGAGGAGGCAGGAAACAGTTTCTTAATAAGGTATTATAGGACTATTTGAGACTTAAGAGCATTCCAATGAAACAATGTCAATAGTTCCGTGCATTTTATTAATCTTAAAAAATCCTAATTACATTGCACTTTATAAGGCAATTATTAAGGCTTCCCAGCCAACACAGGAGACCTAAGAGACATGGGTTTGATCCCTGGGTTGGGAAAATCCCCTGGGGAAGGAAATGGCAACCTAATCCAGTTTCTTGCCTGGAAAATTTCATGGGACAGAGGAGCCTGGTGGGCTACAGTCCACGGGGTTGCGAAGAATGGGATGTGACTGAGCACAGCACACAATATAATTATTGGAGGTCCTATTCCTAGGCCAATCACAAAAATGTGATAATGGTTAGTATTTTCAGATCATTTACTGAGCTGGCACATGCATTAATTACAGGCATTAATTTATTTAATCTAAACAACCACAAATTAACTCCTACATTCATGTTTCACAGCTGAAGGCCTAGTCTCAAACACAGGTTTAATACTAAAATCTAGGCTCTTAACCACTACAATATACCACCGCCCTAAAGGCCTTTTGTTCTACATGACTTCAAGGAATAGATACACACCAAAAACCAAATGTGCTCATTCAGTCGTGTCCGACCCTTTGTGACCCTATGGATTGTAGCCTGACAGGCTCCTCTGTCCACGGAATTCTCCAGGCAAGAATATTAGAGTGGGTTGCCATTTCCTTCTCCAAAAAAAACCACAAAGCAACTTACTGAATGTAATCCCACTGAATTTTCCAGTACTACAAATATAATCTGCTCAACTACTAAACTCAGTTTCAGGATTAAAAATCTTATGTTTCATAGGATAGAAGGAAATTCTAGAAAAGAAAATGTTCCAATTGCCTTACCATCAATAACAAATGCTTCAACATCATCAGCTCCAATCTGAAGTTCTTGTTGCATTGTGTCAAAAGAAATTTCTTTATTTTCCACGGCCATTCCCATAAAAGTAAGCAGTCTCATTTTTGCCATATTCTGTTCATGCAGTAGGCCTGAGAAACACAGCAGTGAAGCCAGATAAGCATCCATACTAATTACAGCCCTGCATGGTAACAACGCTTCTGTAAAATTGTGTCAGTGTTAATTTTCACAAACCTTCTTGTATTTGCAAACCATAAACTGACCCTACAATCATATTATGGAGCATTTAAAATTATTTTTCTATAACTACGTTTCTTTATTACTTCAGTGCCACAGGTGACACATTCAATGTTAAGATCAGGCTATAAAATGGTATTTTTAGGCCCTAAACATTTTGCACATTTTCTATTTTTAGTATTTATTTTATATATCTTAGGAGATAAAGTATACAAAATACATTTCATAAAGAACATTCTCATTAAACTAAATTACTTAAAACTTATTTTTACTAATAAGCTCTTCATTTAAACACAGGATTCTGTATCTATTGATACTTAACTGTTTTCTGTGTTACTGGTAAGCATGGAATTTTAAAATATTTTAACATACATTCAGTTATGAAAACATTAAATTTCTCTTTAGACCACTTGGGATTTAATACTTAAAAGTCAAACTGCAGAAGTATATATTTAACATTTACAGGTTTAAAATGATTAGTACTAGATAAAGTAATAGTGATAACCTGTTCTTTTTAAGGCAAAAGTAGAAAACTACAAATAATTCAAATTTTGCCTTATAATTTCTAATGAAATATTATAATTATTCGGATCACAAACAACTGTCAGACCTAAAAGCAAACTACCTAGTCCCCATCCTTTCTCTTTAAAAAAATTAAAATTGAGGAGTAAGATTAAGTGACTTACTTATTGGTACAAAGTGGCAGTACTAGGCCTAAAAAACAAGTTCATTTACAAAACAACTAGAAATACAAATATATACAAATCCTGAATACCCAAACTATCTATTTCTAAACAGAAGCCGAATTATAACACACAGATTACTCTTATTTCATGTTAATTTCTTAAAACATTTCTAAAGTTAATTTAGAAATACTCACACATTCCTTTTCTCTGAACTTTCAAATTATGTAAACTCAGCGAATGACACACTCTAGTAATTAAGAGCCTCAAGTTTGTACTGGTAAAAAAGTTCTAAGTACTCCATAAATAAATTTGAAATTTATAACAATATTAGCAGAAGACTAGGGAAGCCCATTAATATAGGACATAATTGTTAATTAGCTGTAATTATGATGCAGGCTTTCTATTTGGCACTGATTCAACAAAAACATGATCATCATAACTCAAATGAATGAGGTACCCAAGTAAGTATTGCTAAGCAGATTTAATGGAAACCTACAAGCATCAAAAAATCAATTAGTGCACATTAACCCTAATTAACAAATGCAAATTAGATGCTGATTAACTTTCTGAAGCAAGAAGGTAGCAACTGGACAACACTAGATTACATGTGGACATGTTAGGGCAATTCAGTTGACACAAGTCGTGCTACTGTTGGCCCAAGCTGTCCGTTAATAAAACGAAGTGTTCTGAGAATAACTGATGCCACCTGTGGCATCTACACATTTATAATCCGACTTTCAGCTGTAATAACATCTTAATACATTTAAAACCCAAAAATAAACATTTAATATGATGTTTTTCTCCAAAACATCTTTTACAAACAAATTACTAATAAATGATTGCTAATCTGCATAGATTGTGACAAACAAAAGGCCAAACAGGGAATCTGATTTGTGGTTTACACAGGAATTATGTTTTTCCTATCACAGAGAACAAATACAAAGTTTATTTGTATACAATATTTGTTAATATAAGAAAATTCCTTAACATTACCAGTTCTATGGACATACATATTGGCCTCTTTTAATATGATAAAATGATAGGAATTCCTAAAATTTCTAAGATATAATTTAAAATACTAATGAAATTAAATTTATTTTACTGCTACTCCTTGTGCAGTTACAAGCTTACCATAAATCAAAAAACTTATCAGAGGGAAGATTATTTCTCAAATGAATTATGTAAAACCATGGTCTAACTCATGGAAATCTGCATGTAAAAACACTTCAAACTGATGTTTAAAACAAAGAACCAAATTTAAAGTCTTTAGGATTCTTGTTCTCAAAATCAAACTATGAAGCCAGTAAAGTATGAGTTAAAGACTTGTAGAAAGCTGTGCTTTGTTTCATGAAAGTAGATTACCTTCAACGAGGAAGTCACAGTGTTCTGTGTCATATTTCAATTTTAAAGTTATAAAAAAATCTAATTTTATGGAAACATTTATTCATTACTAATATGTCAAAACCTTAATGCAGTAATAAAAAAATGTGCATCATTGAGCAATTTCTGCATTGTCACTGACCCCTGTCTTAAAATGCTGCAATATAGAAAACGTAATTTTAATGCATGCAATAGCTTATGAACCAGTGCTCCTTTGAAACAGTCAATTACACATCAATGGGGGAGTGTCAAAGTGTTAATTACTACTCCTTTTTCTTTGGTGCGTAAATAAAGAGGTTGCTGACATTAACATTCCATCACATAACTTCATGCCACAAAACAAATTAACTGGGACAGAATGTGGTTTTCTGGGTCTAGTGCACCTGGCAAAGCACTGCACACAAACACACTTGCATCTACTTTATCTTGGTGTATTTCAAACGCCTTATTATGTTCAGGATAATTCAATCTTCCCCAATTCCAATGGCTGCACAAAAGTTATAGGTGACAGAAATTAATGATTACCAAATTGAGGACTAATAGTATAATCAAAGTAGATTATAAATGTATTCTTTATCTACACTTCAACCAACCAGGAAGACTAAATTCAATTTTAATATGGAAAATTACAACTGGCCTTTGTGTTCTGATCATCGTCCAGTAGAAAAACTAAGCACCTTAGCTTTATTTGTCTTCACTCTCTAAAAAACGGAGTTTTAGAACAATTAAACCTGTTCAACTACAGATTTCCTAAGGTTTCTCTTTTTAATTTTAGCCATGTTAAAAACATGCTCCAGAAAGAAAACACTGAATATATATGCAGTCTGCTCAATGAGGATGAGTAAGATTCAATTCAGCAACATTTACTGAACTCTGTTGGTCTAGAAAGAAAACTTCAAGATAAAAATCACAAAGCTTAAACTTACTATGCTGTCTTCAACAAACTGTCACACAAAATCACCATAACTCCACATCTAACTTCATCTACAGCTTCACTTAGATCTGCTTAGGAATACAGTATACTTTGTTCATTGGGGGCAGTGATGGAGAACCAAGTGTAAGACTGTATTAGAAGGAAAAAAGCTATCTGCTACAATTATGTGACTGTGGCTTTTTAAAAGAAGTACCAAAAATTTCAATCACCATGCATCTAAGGAATAAGATACACCACTGGTTAGGGTAATCTACACATAAGGCCATGATTGTATTTTCTCAATCATACATTCCTATCTCTCCCTACCCCTCCAAAGAATATTCCCCAAAACTTACCAAGTGAATCAATGAAGTCTTTATTATTCTGATAAAACTTGACATATGATGCCAATTTAGCACTCACAAAAATGGTTAAAAGCTATACAAATAAAGACAAAAAAAACAGAATCAAGATTTATTCTAGCTATTTAGGACACTGACTCCCAGCAAGGAGACTCTACATTTCAATCTGTTTGATCAAATTACCATGTAAATCTGCTTTCATCAAATTCACTTAAGATGAAAGAATCAGTAAATACAATGAGCTCTAAATGATTTACCCCAAAAGATGGCAGTAATGACGTAGTACTAAAAGAAAATAATCCGTAATGTATTTATACTAGAAAACTGCATTCATGTGCTTTTAAATATCAGACTTATTTTCCTAATTGGGGGCTAGCAGACACTATATAAATGAAGAAATTTGTATTCTCTAAGTTCATAATAGAGAAGATGAAGGAAAGAAAGGAAGAACAGGAGTGTTCAGCAGCGGAGAAAAGCTAAATGTTAGTCCTAAATTTCAGTCTGTTCCTGATAAAAAATGAATAAATAGTTCTCTTTCTAGATTTCTCTGAGTTGTGTCCATTAATACAAAGAGTTCTGGGTTCAGTATGTTAGATTGAGGAGAAAACACTTTTCACATTAAGGATAAATTACTTACATCATGAATAAGCTCGCCTTCCAAAAACTTGACTGGTTTTAACGTAAGAAGATGGTCAAAAAGGAATGCATTTGGATCTTTCAATGCTCGCACAATACACCTTAGTTAGAAAACAAAATCAAAGCTCAGAGTCTTGAAATTCAGGTACATTTCACTAGCTTTGCAGACTGCAAAATATATTCAATTAAGTGAAATATCTAAGAGTTTGATATACATGGCATAAAAAAATTACAAAACTGGGGTTAAAACAGGCCAATAAATTGATCAGTGACGCCTGTTTTAACCAAATTATTCAGACAAAAACATAGTTGAAGAGAAAGCACCACCAAAATAAAGAATAAAATAGCAATATTTTACCATTTATGTCAGACATTAAGTGCTTTAACATATATTATCTTATTTCATCCTCACAGCACCCTGAGACACTTAACAGTATTATCAAGCCCACTTTACCAAAGATGAAACAAGCTCAGAAAAGAACATGCCTGGTTTTAAGGGCTAATTAAGTGGTCAAGTATTTGAATGCAGGCATTCTAACCTGAGTCGACGACGATCTTTTCCACTAACTACCCTTTCTACCAACATCCATTATATACAAGTTCTTGGGAAGCAATAACCCTATGAAGAAATTACCACAATTTCCATTCCATCGAGTTAAAAAACTGATCCTACTCTTATCGCTACTAAATAGACCTAAAAGTGCTTGAAGCAGTTCTCGTTAGCAATAAGTTAATTTTTATACAAATGAAACCTTTCCCCACCAAACCAAGATCAAGTTCTACTACTCAGGTTGGGAACCCCAATTGCAGGAATACCCCAAATAGCAAACACTATATGGCTATTTCACATGCATTCTGTGGTTCTTTCAATACCCAATCTTGAATTTTGGTAGCTACATTAGAATCATCAAGAAGCATGTGCTATCAAATGGCTTTGGATCACTGGTGGATGCAGGCATGACCTCCACTATATGACCAAATACTCTAGCTTGCCTCTGCCCCAGTGACGACAGCCATCACTGGAACACCATGGTAAACATTACCTGTGGGCATCAACTCGAGCCTGGGAAGCATTGTCCTCCGTGTAACTGCCTAACAATTCCACCATAACTTTTGATGCGGCATCACTAAAAAGAAATACAACTTTAGGAACTTCAGAGTGTCATTACTGCCATTCATTCATTAAAAAATATTTACTAAGTGCCAATATTGTGCTGATGATACACATACACTGGTGACTCAGAGACACAGTTCTTCTCTATGGAAAGTCATGAACTTTCCTTCTAGTAGGAAAGAGAAACAACTAAGGAAAAATAACAATTAACAAGTACGTGCCATAAAGGAAAATGGTGATGTTATACAGTAATAGGGAGAAGGCAATGGCACCCCACTCTAGTACTCTTGCCTGGGGAATCCCATGGATGGAGGAGCCTGGTGGGCTGCAGTCCATGGGGTCGCAAAGAGTCAGACACGACTGAGTGACTTCACTTTCACTTTTTACTTTCATGCATTGGAGAAGGAAATGGCAACCCACTCCAGTGTTCTTGCCTGGAGAATCCCAGGGACAGGGGAGCCTGGTGGGCTGCCATCTATGGGGTCGCACAGAGTCGGACATGACTGAAGGGACTTAGCAGCAGCAGCAGCATACAGTAATAAGAGTTGAGAGAGGAAAGAGCAGGCTATTTCATACAGAGTGAGCAGGGAAAGTCTCTCTCTGAGGAAATGACACGTAAGCTGAGATCTGAAGGATGTAAAATAATTGGCTATGAAGAGTATTGGAGGTGGGAGGCAGGGGCTGGATGACTTTCCAGGCAGAGAAGACAAGCTATAAAAAGGCCTAGAGGAGAAAAAGTTTTTTTGTCTGAGAATAGTACGGCTGAACCTGAGCCAACACCAGATATTTAAATAACTCCACTAATGACACCCTTCCAATGAAATCACCCCCAGAATTATATGATCAATTTTGACTGCAGTGAAAAGTACAAAATAATTAAATGCATCAGCTCAATCTGAACTTAGAAAATGTTTATCTTCACCGTTTATTTCTTCTTTTAAACTGATAAAATCTTCAGCCAGTTACAGAAAGCTTCAGTTTGCTAAGTAGGAGAAATACCCTTTTCATTTGCTAAAAACCCTTCTCTTCTCCCCACATCTGGATTCAACCTGGATAAAATCAGTAAGAGCTATACCATTTATTTTTAAAAAGTTAAATGACATTCTAAAACTTCCCACAAAACTAAGGTTCAAATATATTACCTTGTTGGGGGGAGTGGGAGGAAGGCTGTATATATATATATATATATATACACACTTATGGCTGAATTCATGTTGTACAGCAGAGAGAACACTGTAAAACAATCACCCTCCAATTTAAAAAACAAATTACTATCCTGTGATACACTGCAAGCACGGGCACACTTTCCAGTTTTAACAGCCACAGTATACTTCAGTCGAATACATCTTTTTAAAGAAAATCTGAATTCACAAATATCAAATAGTCCATTTAAAGAGCACAGTATCTGACATATTAAAGGCCTCCGAAGGTATCACACAATTTGCACTCATCAACCACCAATATGAATAAAATCAGGAAGGAGGCACCAATAAGTGTAAGCATTTCTTACTAAGAGGGCAAGGTAACTCCCAAGAAGCAAAAACAACAAAATGACCATTTTCTGTGTACTAGGCAAAAACCAAATCTTAAAACTTAAAGCAGCAGCATGACAGAAATTTACAGAGTTTAAATAAGTATCCTCTCCTAGTTCCTTAAGCATGGGGAGCATTCACCGACTCAGGGCCCATCAGTGCCCAAGACCTTGGGAATGCAATGGTGGGCAGACAAGGTTGCTAACCTTCCCTGAGCTTTACTGCTTTGTGGTTTAGTCACTAAGGCGTGTCCAACTCTTCTGCTATTCCACGGACTGTAGCCCGCCAGGCTCCTCTGTCCATGGGACTTCCCAGGCAAAGATACTGGAGTGCACTGCCATTTCCTTCTCTAAGGGATCTTCCCAATCCAGGGATCGAGCCTACGTCTCGTGTCTCCCGCACTGGTAGGTGGACTCTCTACCACCGCACCACCTGGAAGCCCTCACTGAGCCTACATCCTCATAAAGCTCTTAGCTGAGGGTACAAGGCGCCATGTGAGTGGAGGGCACTGTAAGTACAGGAGGAGCACTTCAGGCAGAGTGAAGGAGCTGAGTGTGGGTCTAGACCACATAGAGGCCAGCTTTCCACAAAGCACCAGGCAAATATTTTGGCTTTAGAGGTCACAGTCTCTACCTCAACTATTCAAATCTTGGCGAAAGCAGACATAGATAATACATAAAAATGTAAATATGGGCATGTTCCAATAAAATTTTATGGACACTGAAATTTGCATTTCATATAATGGCCACATTTTAAGAAATAGCCTTTTTTTGACTCCCCAACCCCACCCCAATCAATCAGTTAAAAATGTAAAAACCATTCTTAGCTTGTAGAACATATAAGAACAAGTTCCAGCCTCTCTGGTCCAGACTGGGAAAGAGCATGGTGCTTTTGTATCTGACACAGTTCACTATGTCTAGAGTATGATAACCAAGAGGAAGAGTATGTGGGTGGGTGTGGGTGTGCATAAAAAAGAGGAGGAGAGAAATGGAGGGAGGGAGTATCTATATAGAGAAAGCAAACTTTTTGTAGTTTGTCACTGCACCATACAAAAATGGCAAGATTATTGTCACATTTGCCAAGTCACACTACAGCAATAAACGGAAGCCCACGTCAGAAAGGACTTCTGTATCAGACTAAGAATTTTGTACTGTACCCTAAAGAAAATGTAAACCTGAAGAATCATATGCTGAAATTTGTTTCACTGTAAATAGAATAAACAGAAGATGACTTCAAGATGTCTAGCTAGGAAAATAGACTAATTCAGAGAGAGAAAACAGTAATTCATTTTGGTCATACTGAGTTTGAGGCAACTGTGTGTGCTCAGTCACTCAATCACGTCTGACTGTTTGTGACCTCATGGACTGTGGCCCACCAGGCTCCTCTGTCCGTGGGGATTCTCTAAGCAAGAAAACTGGAGTGGGTTGCCATGCCCTCCCCAAAGGGAATCTTCCCAATCCAGGGACTGAACCCAGGTCTCCTGCATCGCAGGCGGATTCTTTACTGTCTGACTCACCAAGGCCAGGCCGAAACTAAATAGAAACAGGTGGAAATCAGCTGAACATAAAGACCTAAAGTTCAGAAGAGAAGCTGGGTTGAAAGCCTGGGAAGGGCATACACGCTATAGTTCCATAAACCACCGCTTCATATTGCCTTACGTCACTGCTTCTTACATCTACTGCTGTTGCAACACGTTCGTTTTCCAGAAATAGTCATCATTCACCTAGCACATACATACTGAGTGCCTACTCTTGTCAGACACTGTCCTAGCAATGAACAAAAAGTTAAGGCCCTTGTGAAACTTACATTCTGGTGGGGACTAACAGATAATAAACATTACAACATAGAAGGTCAGTTAATAATAAGTGCAATGGGAGCGATAATAAAAGAGGGAAGGTAGGGGGGAAGCAACGCAAGGGTAGAGGAATGTTGTTATTTTCAGAGACAGCCAAAGGCCTTTCCAATGAGGCAACAACTGAGCAGATCTGAAGAAGGGAGGGAGCCACAAATGAGTTGTGAATGAAGCGAGACTCTAGACAGAAGCCCCAGAAGTCAACTGAAGGAAGCGTTTCAACAGGGAAAGAATGCTCACCTGTGACAAATGCTGCAGGTATTTCTTCATACGTTAACATTAGGGTGTGTCTAGGAGGGGACGGATGGGTACTGATGTCCTATCTCAATTTCTCTGAGAACTAGCTTTGGGATTCTTTAGAAGGTGACCTTAGTTACTTCCTTTTTATGAATAAAAGACTGAGGATCTACTAAATAGCAATCAGAGACACCACCCAATGAGTAGTCATCAACGACATACATCATTTTAAACGACTGTACCAGAAGAAAAAGACTAATTTTTTAAGATGAGCTTGAAAAAAGTGAAAAGGATAATGACAGGAATAAAATATCTAATATTCACTGAGTGCTTTCTTAATAATAAAACCACTGTTTTAAGAACTTCGTGTATATCTTATTTAATCTTTCCAATAATGCTATTGGGTACTGCTGCTGCTGCTGCTAAGTCGCTTCAGTCATGTCCGACTCTGTGCGACCCCATAGACGGCAGCCCACCAGGCTCCCCCGTCCCTGGGATTCTCCAAGCAAGAACACTGGAGTGGGTTGCCATTTCCTTCTCCAATGCATGAAAGTGAAAAGTGAAAGTGAAGTCGCTCAGTCGTGTCCAACTTTTAGCGACCCCATGGACTACAGCCCACCAGGCCCTCCATCCATGGGATTTTCCAGGCAAGAGTACTGGAGTGGGGTGCCATTGCCTTCTCCAGCTATTGGGTACATACTACTATTATTTCCATCTTGAAGTTGGAAATTGAGGTATACAGATTTATTTAGGGTCATACAGCTAGCCTGGAGGTTCAGATGGTAAAGAATCTGCCTGTAATGCAGGAGACCCGGCTTTGATCCCTGGGTTGGGAAGATCCCCTGGAGAAGGGAATGGCAACTTACCCTAGTATTCTTGCCTAGAGAATTCCATGGACAGGATCCTGGCAGGCTACAATCCATGGGATTGCAGAGTTGGACATGACTGAGCAACTAACACATAGCTAGTAGGAAGGCCAAGGTTCGAATCCCAGTAGTTTTATTCCACTGCCTACACATTTATAGTGTACATTAAAATACGGATTCCTTCTCCAGTAGCTTTCATGCCCTCCCTATTTGAAATGGTCTGATATAAAACTAACACTTATTGACAACTGGCTGGAATGCTGCCACAAGTGTGCAAGCATGTAACAGACAGTAGCCACTGATACAAAATGAAAAAGGCTATTAATGCAAAATCCCCTGCTTACTTCTTTTATAACAAAACACTGCAACTTTCACAACAAAAATATAATTTTCTCTTGTATTATTAAATGTAAATGGCCTGCAAAAACTTACATTAACGTAACAGAAACACTATTATTGATTTTCTCTAATATATCAAACACCCTAGCACTGAAAGCCACTAAAAATTGTGCAATAAAACTAAACTGAAGACTGATTACTTTTTCTAAAAGTTTTTAACCACTATGTGAAAAGAGAAATTGAAAAGCTAGGTCAAAATGGCAGGATTATCCTTCAATACTGATTCTAAAATCTGGGCCAAATCTATCATTTGGTTGCACTCATAACTGGCTGAGGAATAAATCTTTTGGGCATGCAGTTTGCTGGGCTAAATACAAGCCTTAGAAACTCAAGACCTTGCAAAAGCACAATAAGATTCAGTATAGTCTATTGCAAAGTTGGGCTTCCTTGGTAGCTCAGATGGTAAACGTCTGTCTGCAATGTGGGAGACCTGGGCTCGATCCCTGGGTTGGGAAGATCCTCTGGAGAAGGAACTGGCTACCCACTCCAGTATTCTTGCCTGGAAAAGCCCACGGACAGAGGGGCCTGGCTGGCTACAGTCAATGGAGTCACCACGAGTCGGACATGACTGAATGACTAACACTTTTCTTTCACTTTCATTGCAAAGTTTCACCTCAGGGACACTGTTTACATAGGAGACACTGACTAAGGGGAACTGACTGCTAGACCCTCACCACCATTAAACAAAAGCGACAGCACTACCCCGCACTAAGACATCAAAGCTTAGTCTAATTAAATAACTTAGTCTGATATTACACAGCTTTGGGATTAACAGCTGTACCAGTTTTAGGAAAGCAAGTTTTGCTTTTTAGAAAGTTTAAAGACGGGAAAAACTATTTCAAACTTTGCAGTTATCTTGAATTTAGTAGGTGAAATTTACACAGAGATTTATAGCACCTCCTCAGAGAACAAAGAAAGAGCAAAAGCACTTATCCTACTTGTCTTCACAGTGCATCAATTCTGAATACCTTTTCTTACAATCCACAAGTGCCTCATAAAGTAGTCTTAAAAGGGTGTGTTTTTTTTCAGTGGTGAGGTTCCAGTCAGAAATCCATTTTCTAACCTACAACGAGATTGACAAAAGGAGAAAATGCAGTGACATGGTGAACATATTTGCTTCTTATTTCTTATAAGCAGAACAAGTATTCCACATGGTAACTCACTTGATCCAGCTCAGTTGGAATATACTGGATGGCCCCACAAGATGCTGCCACTTTAATGAGGCTGCAATACACTGTATATCTTACAGGAGTATTCTTATCCATCCCATGGAAAAGGTTGCTTAGCCTGGTGAACAAACAATAAGGCAGTGCTTGAGATCAGTGACTATGCTGAGTACACTGAGGCCATCCGCCCTGACAACAAACTTCGCAGAGATACTGTCACGAACATAACACTGCAAGGAGGGAAATGGAGCCCAAGACACACCACCAATAAGCCACAGCTGAGAGTCAAGTTCTAGAATTCTGTTTACAAATAAACGACAGTAACATGAAAACCCCATAGAAAAACTGAGCCTCTTTCAGTTCTTAACTTACAACTGCAGTCTCAGAGACGGACGTTCACCTTCCCGAAATTTGACCAGTTTCTCACATAGGCTTTCAATCAGAGCTTCTTGCTTATCTGGTTCCAGGATCAACAGGAGGGATACCACGCTGTTCATCACACTTTCAACATCTACACGTGTATGGATGACACAACAGTGATACTATAATATTTAATGTATTGAGTTAAATATGTATTTCCAGAATTTTAATATACCAAAGACCACTGAACTTAAAACTTAAAAAAACTAAAAAACAGAGAACACGTGAATTTAAAATAACCAGCTCTGTTGTACCATTATCATTCAGAAAACAACTTCCACATTTTATTAAACGAGGAAGAAGTTACTACCCAGGATCTGGTTTTCAACCAGTAAAACAGAAGACTGATTTACACGTCCTTATACTATACAGTTTCAGTTTTTACTGGCAAGATACTATTTATATGCCAAGTTTAATCTCAAACCTTAACCAGAGATTTTAGGACTCCTAATTTTCAAAATTTCCCATTTTATCTCAATAAGTAGAGGATGAGTCAAATGATTAGCTTTTCAATTACCTGAAATTGCCTCCCATTTGATACTGCAAACCTTATGAAGAGATTCGTATTTCTTCTTTAGTTCATTCTGAAATTACCAGTATTTACTGTGTGCAATAACACTCAAAAAACAGATGTGAAAAAGATGTTTTCTCAAAATAGGCTTACTTCACAGGTTTAACAGATGAGAATAAACTGAAAGTGTGTGCAAAGATTAAAAACAATGGTGTTTTTAAAGTTCTAAGGTCTAAAACAAAACAAATATAATTCCTAACAAAGTTTTTAAAAGTAGGTCTATGATTAGTAATAATACAAAAAATTTAAAAACAAACCTTTATCATCTTCCTTCAGACATACATCGCAGGCTTCAATAATCTGAGCTAAATCTACATGAAGTCCACCTTCTGAATTCTCTTCTGAAATTTCAGCTCCTTTAGACTTCAAATAAGCGCGAAGTTCAGCAGCCTGTTGAATCAAATAAGATTGTTCTATATTTATTAGATGAACTATAAATTACAAAAGGCAAGCTCTAAAAGCATTCTGTCCTGTTTCTTAAAAAAATAATAAACAAAATGTGAATATCACATTTAATGATGACTTAAAATTATATTAAAGTTTCTCTCCCCAGCTCATCCACCATCAGTCTCAAAGGGCTCAGACGGTAAAGCGTCTGCCTACAATGCGGGAGACCCAGGTTCAATCCCTGGGTTGGGAGGATCTCCTGGAGAAGGCAATGGCAACCCACTCCAGTATTCTTGCCTGGAGAATCCCATGGACGGAGGAGCCTGGTAGGCTATAGCCCATGGGATCCAAAAGAGTCAGACATGACAGAGCAACTTCACTTCACCTCAAACAAGTAGCTACACAAACCCCCATTATGACCCCCACACTTATCACCTTCAGAATTTCTCTCACATGACCTATATATCCTGATGGATTTTCAGTATACAGCACAAGCCTTTCTAACATAGTCCAAGCTTTTTTGGGGGGCAAGTGGGGAAAGGGAATAAGTGATCTGTTTTAAAGAAGTGAAGTTTTATTGCTCAGGTCTATGTAACATGGATAATTTAAAAAGTTACACACATTACCCTGGTAAGGGAGTAATCATTTGTTAAGTAAATGTTTGAGGACCTATCTGAGATAAGCCCTGTGAGAGACATAAAAATAAGAAGACGCCTTTGAATGTCGCCCTTAATATAATGTTTCTATCAAATTGCATCTATGCATACCCGGATCAGAAAGCACTGTTGGGCCTATAAACACGTAACTACAGGACCACATCAAGTATTCAGGCATTTTCTACTCTAACGCACACATAATATTTAATAACTTATTCGAGGACTTGGATTTATGGCAGCTATACATGAATGTAAACGGTGTTTAAGATAATAAAGAAATGAAATGGAGATGCAGGGACACCACCAGCACATGTACAGGCATCACATTTCTAATCCCACAGCTATGTCTGGCCACCTAAGTACATGAAACCTGCAGATCTGACAGCGCAATCTTTTCAGATAACATAGAAACTTCACATGACTTGGTATAAACAAGATTTCATAAAACAAATCTCACCATTTCAGAGAGCATTAAAATACCACTGTATATTTCTCTATGAAGGAGACATAGTACGGTGCCCCCCTCTTTCTGCTTTACTTTCTGCTTTGCATGCACAAAGCAAACTATTCAATCAACACTTTGCTGTTTTCATCTGGCATCCCTACTGGTCACAGGTGGTTATTCTAATCGGAGAACTTGATGGAAGTTAAATTCCTGAAGCAATCATCTATTTACCCAAAAGGAATGGCTAGGGTGAAACAAGAACAGTAGCATAACCTAACTAGAAAAGACACTTTAATATAATCAATGGCAAAACTTCCTGCATCAACAACCCTTTTCCATTTAAAACAAAAACAAAAACCAAGTAACTTCTCTTTCCCCAATAACCTAATAGCCTATTGTTGATAACATGATCTCATTCCTCATCAGATAGGCTTTTTTTCCTTACACGTCTTTTCTAATAATGCTCAACTCCTTCCCTAGCTTTTTACCCCCCATTTTTCTTTCCCTTACTCTGCTCTTCAGGTCTGAAAGTTATCTTAGACTAGTAATGTTTTCTCTTCTATCGAAACCAAAATTTCCATGTTAGTAGAGTAGCAGAAAACTACAGAATGGCAACACTTAAAACTTCGGAGAATAGTTTTCAGTTCTGCAAAATTAACGAGAAACTCACTTCGAGTTTAGTTGAACTTGAGACTTCTCCGTTTAAAATGAGAAGCATTACCCATGCATACATACCAAAAAGCAAACAGAAACTTAAAAATATTAAGACCGTTCAACAGGTGTATGCCTCAAAAGTCTGGGGGTGGAACTGATGTTATGCTTTCAGAACTCTCACTCTTGCTCAAGTAAGACTATAAAATACAGTCTACATACGGTCACAAAGTAGTAAAGCCATCTTGATCTTTAGTACCAAATTTTCCCCTGAACTGCTTATGCCTTCTGAAGATTCGCCACCTCCCACTCCGGATGTGGCTGCATTTCGGGGACGGAAGCAGATACCCGTCTCAATGAGTCAAAAGTACTGTGTCGACAGACAGAAGTGACTACAGGCTGGAAGAGTCCCGACGCCAACCAGGAAGTAGGCTGTCGAGCCTGGGACCCAGCGCTGGGAGCGCCGGCGGGCGGGCTGGTGCAACTCCAGGCTCGCAACGTGCGCCCCTGCCTCTCGGCCTGCCCACTCCTGGGTGCGGAGGAGACAACCGCGGCTCTCGACTCCGGGGTTGGCTCCGCGGGGCAGCGTTCCGCCCGCCTGGCCCGGGCTCAACCCCGACTCGGCCCCTCACATCCCTGAGTCTACCCCCACCTCCCACCCTGGAGGCATCCGCGGTCCGGGAACACACCTGATCTTCCTCGCTGATGTCGATGAACGCCGGGACACTCATGGTGAACGCCCGGGCACCGTGGACGTTGCGCTCCCAAACCACGCCGACCGGAAAAGGGAGCTGGGCCGCGCGGCGGCGCCTCACAACTGCTTCCGGGTCACCCACCGCGGGTCTTGCGGGGCGGGGTCATCGACAAGGGCGGAACCACAGAGACCAATCCCAGCACGCATTCTGGCTGGGGGCGGGGCAGAGGGGAGCCGGGCCACGCTCAAGGGGCCTCCTCCCTGGACTGCCTCCAGCCGCCTGTAACTTCGGTAGTGGAGTTGCGGGCTGTGTTTCGAGTTGCTGCCGAGTTTGTGGCTCGCGGAGCCTACCTAGCATTTTGAAGTTTTAAGGCAATTTTTTTTCGACTTATAATTTAATCCACTTTTAAACCTTTATTGAGGGACTAAGTAGCAGGCAGTGCACTCTGCCCTGGGGATAGCAGAAGTTTTCAAGGTAAACTCCCGCACCAGCAGCTTACATTCAGTGGAGGCACACAGAACACAACAGTACGAAGTATATTAGAAATGCTGTCCTGGATGGCATCCTGATTAACAGCACAGGCTGCCGAATCGAGTTCCTTGGGGTGGAATCCCTGCTGTACCGTCTGATGGATTTGTGATTTGGGGTAATTGCTTAACCGCGGCGTTTCATCTTCCAGTTGGAAAAATAAAATCAAGTACTTACCTCTTGGTGGTATTGTGAGAACTAAGTAATAAATAAAGCAATTAAAACACGGTGAACTTTGGATGTCTTAGCTATTATTCAATAGTCACGTAACAGTTAACTGGCACTACTAAGAGAAAAGCAGAGAAAGGAGTGGTGTGTGCATGCCTTTTAGGATAGAGTGAGCAAAGAAAATGGATCGAGTATTAATGAGAACTGAAGGAAATGAGGAAAGTACCAATGAATAAATCTGCCGGAAACCTTTTTATGCAGAAGACAGCAAGGAAGGGACTTGAAGCAGGTACAAGGAATGTGTCTATTTTGGACATTCCATATAAGTGGAAGCATAACAATATGTAGCCTGCGTCTTTTTTCATTTAACATGTTTTCACGGTTGTAGCATGTATTAATCCTTCATTCCTTTTTATTGCTTAATAATATTCATTGTTATGCATATACCATATTTTGTTTATCCATTTATCAGTGGGAACACATTTAGGTTGCTTCCATTTTTTGGCTACTATGAACAATGTTTTTAGCAACATTCATGCACAAGATTTTGCAGGAACATGTGTTTATATTTCTTTTTCCTAGGAGTAGAAATCCTAGGTTATATGGTAACTTTATGTTAATTTTTTTGAGGAGCTATTTTCCAAAAAGGCAGCAGCTTCATTTTTAATAGTCCCAAATAAGAAACAACCCAAATGTTCATCAACAGGTGAATGGATGGAGTTTTCTGGCCATCCAGTGGTTAGGATTCAGCACTTGCACTGCCATGGCTTGAGTTCAACCCCTGGTGGGGAACTGAGATCCCACAAGTAGCATAGCATGGCCAAAAAAAACTCCCAAACACAAATGAGTGTATAAACAAGTTGTTATATATTCATGGAATACTGCTCTGCAATAAAAATGATGAAATATCAATACATGAAACAATACAGATGAATCAAAATAATTTATTGTGTGAAAGAAGCCAGACATACTGTATGATTCCACTTATATAACCTCTAGAAAACGCAAACTAGAGTAGCAGCACTGTAGATTGTCGTTGCCTAGATGAGGAGGACTAATATTTAAAAATAGTATCTCAGATCGAATTAGTTTTTAAATGCATCAAAAAATTTAGCTTTGTTTTGTTAAACAAAATAAATGTTCTGTGGGCTTTTTTTTTTCCTTTTTAAGGAAGACAAGTCTCTTTAACTTAGACAAGTGGTACAAGAAATATTGTCTATTTTTCTATAAAAGGCATGTTTCATATATTCTAAAGTTTCAGATAAAAAAGTAGCGCCATTTGAAGAAATTTGGAGCTAGCTGAAATTTGAGCAGACCAATTTCAGCTTGATCCTATGGCTAAAACTAATATACAGGTCAAATGGTGTGTTAAAGGCAATAAAATGAGTTGTCATTTATGCTGCCACAATAGCAACCTATTATTATTGTGTCATATTCTTTAATAGAGTTTCTTGAAAGTATACCTCGAAATTTTCAAAAAGTGAATTGAACAGGTCTCCTATTTTCTAAAAGGGAATATTTTCTAGATTATTTTTTTATGTGAATAATACAACCAAATATTTATAGTTTTTTTTTGTTTCTTAATTTGTCTGCTTTTGCTCTAGTAATATCTCCTTGTTTTTTCTAATTAAAAATTATGGAAAACCTAGGTTTAACTATATTTTTAATTATCTTATTTGAAAGGACCATATCAATATATTCACATGAAATTTTATCATTGGAACAAAATTACATATTTTGTAAGAAGAATTCTTTGTGTGATATTGATACCCAAAATTTGTCTTCAAGTTTGTATCAAGTATCTCAAAACTATGGAATTATTCACCTGATAAATAAAAGTATATTTTTATGCTAAAATAGTACATGTAGTTAATTACATAAATAGTAATGCTATATTTTAAAGGATAACTTATTTGAAATGAGCATTATATATAATAATTAATCATCATTCTTTTACTGAATCAATATTCTCTGAACACTGAGAAGGTGGAAATGTTCTCATTATTCCATTCCTTCACTTATGGAAGTGGCTGATACAAAGAAAGTGTAATAAATAGGTGTTATATTAGTGAATGATATCATAAAAGTTAACCTTAATTAGCATATAATAAATCTCTGGTCTTTGCTTTAAATTTTAATTTTGAATGAAAAATAGATGACTACAGCCATTCTAGAAAGACATGGAAAAGAGTGAGGGAAAATGGTGTGACAGAGACTGCTACTTGTCAGCCTGCTGTCCATCCTCTTATTCCTTAGTTGGAAATCCTCCCTGTAATGTAGGTGTGGCAATGCCCCCTTTCTTGCAACTAAATTTATCAACCTTATGGCTGGGGTAGCCAATGAGACGTAAATGAAAATCTGGGGAGGAGCTTCTGGGAAAATGCTATAAAAGGAGCAGCCTCAGTCTGGAAGCTGACTCTTCTGTCCTTGGCCTTTTCTGTTTCTTGTGGCCTAAAAACACATGTACTTGATGGTGGGAGTTTCAGTAACCAAACTAAAACCAAGATGTGATCTTAAAGGTAGAATCTGTGATAATAGACAGGAAAGCTGGAAAAGCCTTGTCTTAAAAGTGAAAGTGTTAGTTGGTCAGTCATCTCCGACTCTTTGCAACCCCATGGACTGTAGCCCTCCAGGCTCTTCTGTCCATAGGAGTCTCCAAGAAGAATACTGGAGTGGGTTGCCATTCCCTTCTCCAGGGCATCTTCCTGACAGGGATCAAACCCAAGTCTCCAACATGGCAGGCAGAGTCTTTACAAGTCTAGATGAGCCATCTAGACTTGTCTTACATAAGAGAAAAATAAACCTCCATCTTGTTTAATCTACCATTATATTGGATTTCTCTCATATTCAACTGAATCTAATCCTGATTGACACAGAGAAAAAAGCTTGAAATCTAAAGTCATAATTTTGTAAATAAAAAGTTTATTTAAGTGTAGGTTAGCACATTTTTGTAATGTGTATTTATGGTGGGAATCTCTCTTAGGGCTATTGTGATATAGCACTGAATTTACAAACCATCTATCATATTAAGGTCTCAGAGATTAAGGTCTCATCACTAGTATAAAATTTAATTATTAGTTATAAATCTTAATAATTAAATTTTATACTAGTGATGCAACATATGATTATAGTGACTTTGTAGGTGAAACAATTAATGTTTAAGCCAGTTAACTGGTGGCTTACTGAAATGTATTGGATCTGAGCTGTAGATTCAGCAGTGGAACTAATACAGTGCCAGAGACCATTAGAAAACATGAATCTTCTCAATTAACTTTCCCAAATTCATAAGGATAACTTCTTCATTTCACATGACATAGTCAATAACTGAAGCATTCATAAATCTGTTGAAGCCAAAGAAGACACATTCATGATTTATGTTTTTAAAATAACTTTAGAAAGACATGTTTAGACTAGAGGGAAAATATTAACATAGTCATCAAGGGGCATATCATCTGCAAACCATGAGAATGCAAGAGTAGTTTTATGAGCTGATAATTTTTACATTTTTGGGAAAAAATTATTTTTAGCTTCTGTATAAGCCACACTAACCACAATCCTGTGAGGTATTATTTTTAAAGTTTTATTGAACAGAGGCTCAGATGAATTAGGCAGCTTTGCCAGCATGAGACATAGAGCATCAGTCAATATGGATTTCTATTCAAGTCTGTCTCACTTGAAAGTTGTTTCTCTTGCCTCTTTTTTTGTGGATTGGTGATGATTTTATTTCCAAAATAGAATGTAAGAGTTCTTTACCTGATATGGAATATGTACTTTCAAAATAAACATTTGTATTGAAGTGTAACATGTTAAGAAAAATGTGCCAATCATAATTGGATACTTTGCTGAATTATCACAGTGAGTATACACATGGAACCATTATGCAGGTCAGATAAAGAGCATTCATTAGCCATTGGGGAAATGCAAATGGAAACAAAAATAAGATATGCTTTCAAATCCATAGAATAGCTGTGATAAAAAAGACAGGCAATAACAAGTGTTGATGAGGATGTGGAGAATTTGGAGCCCTCATACACTGATGATGAGAATGTAAAATGGTACAGCCACTCCAGGAAAGTCTGGCAATTTCTTAAAAGGCTAAACATAGAATGGTCATATGTTGCAGAATTTCCTCCCCTAGGCGTATATCTAAGAGAACTGAAAATGTATGTCCATGCAAAAACATATATACAAATGTTCATAGCAGCATTATTCATAATAGCCAAAAACGTTCATAATAAGCAAATATCTATCCGTTGATGAATGGAGAAACAAGATATGGTATATTTATACAATGGTATATCATTTGGCAATAAAAAGGAATGCTACCACATGAAAGAAACTTGAAAATATTATACTAAGCGAAAGAGGCCAGGAACAACACATGTTATATGATTCCATTGGTGGTGTGTGTGTGTGTTGCGGGAGCAGGAAGAATGAAGAGGAAGAATGAAGAATGGTAACTAAAGGGTAAGAGGTTTGTTATGGAGTGAGACGAAAATGTTCCCAAATTGATTTAGGTACTGGTTGCACAACTCTGTGAATATAATAAAAACCATAGAATTATAGGTTTTAAATGGGTGAAGTGTGTGGTATGGAAATTATATCAACAGAGCTTTTTTTTTTTTTTTTTTTAAATAATGTACAGAAGAGGCAGATGGGGAAAGAAATAGCATCTTCATTATGGATAGAGATAGATAATATGCTTTGGTACAGTGGTTTTAAAGACAAAGAAATAGAACTTGAATCACTTCAAGTATATCAATCTATGTGAGTGCTTGAAGTTTTTATCTGTGTTCAATATATAAAACAGTGAAACAGAAAACTGAAAGATGTAATATTTTGTATGGTAAGTGTGAGTTTTACTTCATACGTAATATATTTTCCTGAATTTGAACAATATCTTTAAAATAAAAATTTCTTCTTTTTAGATTGTTAATTATTTAAAAAATTATATACATATATATGTGTGTATAGGTGTATACTGGAGAAGGCAATGACACCCACTCCAGTACTCTTGCCTGGAAAATCCCATGGACGGAGGAGCCTGGTAGGCTGCAGTCCATGGGGTCACTGAGGGTCAGACATGACTGAATGACTTCACTTTGACTTTTCACTTTCATGCATTGGAGAAGGTAATGGCAAACCCACTCCAGCGTTCTTGCCTGGAGAATCCCAGGGACAGGGGAGCCTGGTGGGCTGCTGTCTATGGGGTCACACAGAGTCAGGCACGACTGAAGTGACTTAGCAGCAGCAGCATAGGTTTATACATGCTCATAAAATTTAACTAAAAAATGATTTCACTGTCTACATTTTTTATGGTCCCAGTTATATAGTTTTATTTCATAACTATCATCGAAAATGATTTTGTCATGTAGTTGAGTAGGTGTTTAAAAATAAACATGCCACAGACATTTCTGCTCATGTCATAAATATATTGCTCAATAAATCTTCACATACAAAAATACCAGAACCAAAAGAGAATAAAATAAGAACCTCAAAATACCCTATTGTGTGCCCCTCCAATCACAACATTCCTAACAATCACAACACAATAGTGGTAAATACTATTCAGATTTCAAATTGCATGGATTAGTTTGCCTCTTTGTGTTAAACATAAATAGAATCACATAATATGAACCCTTTGGTTCATATTCTTTTGCTCAACTCTGTTTGTGAGACGTATCCATTCGCTGCATGTGGTGGTAAATGGTTCCTTCTCACTGTACACAGTATTCCATAGTGTAAATGTATTACCCTATATTATCCTTTCTATTGTGAATAGGCATTTGGGATGTTTCCATCTCTTGTAAGATTCGTAGTGCTCCTGTAAATATCCTACTATATGTCTTTCGGGGAACATACCTTTTAGTTAGGTGTGTGTCTAGGGATGAGGTTGTTGAAACACAAGGTATATGTATGTTTGCCAAATAATTTCTAGAGTGGCTTTACTATGTTAAACATCTTTTTAATAAATGTATTTTCTGCTTTATCATCCAGAATCTGCTTCTGTTCTTTGTATCCAAGAACCTTCTTAATATAACCACTATTTAAATACTGGGAGATTTTACAGTAAAATACAGATGAAAAATTTATTGTGAAAAAGATAACGGTCAACAGCACTGGGTTAAAATTCCTAGTGTTAGTCACTCAGTTGTGCCTGACTCTTTGCAACCCTGTGGACTGAAGCCCACCAGGCTCCTCTGTCCATGGAGTTCTCCAGGCAAAATACTGGAGTGGGCAGCCATTCCTTTCTCCAGGGAATCTTCTTGACCCAGGGATCAAACTTGTGTCTCTTGCATGGCAGGCAGATTCTTTACCATGTGAGTTACCAGGGAAGCCCCAAATTCCTACTTGTCACCAATTGGTTGAGGCCACACAGTGACCACTCCCTTAGCCAAGGTTGGTGCTCTTTGGTTTGCCTCAGTCCCCACCACACCCTGGGGCTTCCCTTGCAGCTCGCTCAGTCAGTAAAGAATCTGCCTGCAGTGCCGGAGACCCAGGTTCAGTTCCTGAGTTGGGAAGATACCCTGGAGAAGGAAATGGTAACCCACTCCAGTATTCTTGCTTGGAGAATCCTGTGGACAGAGGAGCCTGGCGGGCTACAGTCCATGGGGTCCCAAGAGTCGGATATGACTTATCGACTAAATCACCACCACACCCTAACCATTCCACCCAGCCTAGTTCAGTCATTTATTTTACAAGCCTAGTCAATGAAAGCCCCTGAGTTTAGAATCTCACACAGTACAACTACTTTAAAAGTCTTTGTAACAGCAAATCTGATTGTCGGCCTCTATTTAAAGCTTTGACTGGTTCCCCATTGCCTATAATGGAAGTCCTCAAACTTAGAAATCACCTAGAGAGCTTTGCAGACTGTTGATCTTTCTGAGCTCACTCACCGTTCTTATTGGGATTCCAAATCATTCCTGCCCTGCTGCTGCTGCTGCTAAGTCACTTCAGTCGTGTCCGACTCTGTGCGACTCTATAGACGGCAGTCCACCAGGCTCCTCCGTCCCTGGGATTCTCCAGGCAAGAAGTGGGTTGCCATTTCCTTCTCCAATGCATGAAAGTGAAAAGTGAAAGTGAAGTCGCTCAGTCGTGTCTGACTCTTAGCGACCCCATGGACTTTGGCCTACCAGGCTCCTCCATCCATGGGATTTTCTAGGCAAGAGTACCAGAGTGGGGTGCCACTGGCTTCTCCGCATTCCTGCCCAGGGATCTGCAAAATTTTTTTTTTTTTTCCTGCAACACACAGCCTGCTGGATCTTAGTTCACCGACCGGGGAAGGTCCCCAGATCCTGACACAATAAAAGATCCTAACCACCGGACCACCAGGGAATTTTAATGAGGACCTTCTAAAGCAATCTGAGACAAGTGCTCTTTAAATCACAATGGCTGACTGGATTAAATCCCAACCCTTACCATAGCATATAAAGGGCTATGTACCTCAGAACCTACACACACACACACACACACACATACACAGACACACACAGAGCATGCCCACATGCACACCCCAGGTCCAGTCAGGTTGAACTGTTTGTACTTTCTTACTCACCAGCCTGTTTCATAGCCTCAAGCCTGTGCTTGTGCTTCTCGCTTTACCTTGGAAGTTCACTGTCCACTGGTGACCACACACTAACTTTCAAGACTCTGATCAAGCATCACGTCTCCTGAAAAACCTCGTGTGGTGTGCACACTTCCCTCTTTCTGTCTCCTTGGAGGAATGAATCACCCCCTTCTTTGTCTGCCCTCTGTCTCCTGTGTGTACATCTATATTCGATCCCTGCAACATTACACTGTATTCATATGTCTGTCTATCCCAATAGTCTAGGAGCCTCAACAGTCATGGCCCTGGCTTCCTAACTAGTCTTTGGAGCAAGGGTGTAGCGCAGTGCTTGATACTCATCAGATGACTTAACAACACTGAACTGCTCAAAGAAAAAAAATAATAGTCTCTTGAAATGAAGCCAAGTACCACAATTCATCTCTAACTAGATATATCTCTAGCTATGAAAGTTCTTTTCAAACTATAAAAGGACAAAATAAAGAGCTTAATGAAGGAAAACATATCAAATTTCTGCTGATCCAGAAGCTCCATGAATGAGCAAGATTAATATTTCAAGACAGATTCTCTAGGATTTTCTTCTAAAGTCTCAGGAGATCAAGGTCTAATGCCCTGACTCCAGACTGTTTTCCTGTCTAAACTATTAACATCAGAATTAATTATTTCTGGTAGTTTTTCATGACAGGGAAAGGGTGTTCTGAAGCATAGTTGTTTTGGAGGTAAAAACAACCCAATTACAGCCATGCTCCTTTATACTCAGGAGCTCCATTTCCATCTTCTGTATAGATATAAACAGATTTTACTTCTCTGGCCTTATATTCCATCCCTATATATACCCTAATATTAAGCTATAAAAATTCCTTGTAATTTCTCAAATGCAAAGATTCTCCCCACCTCTGTCTGAACTCAGTGAACTTGTGCACGGCTGTCAAGGCTCTCTTTACATATTGCCCTCTGGATGAAGACTAAGCCTTTCCTGTCTGCTGTTTCCATCTACACTCAGCCGGGCCCCGCCTCACTGGCTGCTCCTTATCTGTGCTCTCATCTCCCCCAGCACATACCACTATCTGTGCAAGCGGCAAGCTGCTCCCATCGCGGTGCTTTAGTTCCCGCCCCTTCTCCTAGACCAGAGGGACTGTATCTCATCTCTGCAGTCTCAGTGCCAAAATCGCATTTGCTTAATTAATGCTTTCTGAATTTCCTGTGCATTGATTATGTATCAGACTCCATTCTGGGTACCTGAGACACACCAGTGAACAAAACCAGCAAAGGTCCATGCCCTTGTAGGGCTTACATTCCGTCAGAGAGAGACAGATGGGAAGAGTTAATAAATAAGCAAATCATATATTATGTTGGAAGGTGATAAGTTCCACAGAAAAAAAGAGAAAAATATTGATCAGGGTAAGGGGGAGCAACAGGCAGGGGCTGGTTAATAAAGGAGTGGCCAGCTCACCCAGTGGTGTAAAGTGGAAGTGTTACTTGCTCAGTCGTGTCCGACTCTTTGTGACCCCATGGACTGTAACCCACCAGACTCCTCTGTCTATGGAATTCTCCTGGCAAGAACCCTGGAGTGGGTAGCCAGTCCCTTCTCTAAGGGATCTTCCAAACCCAGGGATCCAACCCAGATCTCCTGCATTGCAGGCCAATTCTTTACTATCTGAGCCACCAGGGAAGCCCCTCACCCAGCAGAGGAGAATCCAGAAGCAAGAATGTGAAGGTTTCATTTGACCTACATATAGGGGGCTGAACGAGAATTTCTCAGGCTGGAAGGTGGTAATGAGAGGTTTAAACCCTAAACAGCAGTCCAGGCAGAGGACCCCGTGTGTCCAAAGGCACATGGCCTTGAGAATTGTTGATGTGATGGCGGAAGTTCCGTGTGGCTGGGGGAGGGTGCAGTGCTGGGCTGAAGCAGTGGAAGATGAAGTTGGTGAGGAGCATGGGGCCAGGATGTGAAGGGACTTGTATGCCCTGCTAAAGAGTTTGCACTTTACCCTGTAGACAGCCGGAGTCCTGTTGATGATTTTATGCAGGGGAATGTCATGTTTATATTTATTTTTAGGAAGATAATTCTGGCAGATGGACCAGAGTGGTGAGAGACTGGGCAAGTCACTTAACCTTTCCCTTCCTCTATTTTACCATCTATCAAGTGAAACGAGGCATATCTGTTCTACTTACCTCGTAGGATTCTGGTGAGAAATAAATGAGATAAGAGATGTAAAAACGCTTTGAAAAGTGGATGGTACTGTAAAAATGCAAGCTGGTGCTATTGTTATTTCAGCTGTGCTGTGTTTGGGAATGTGGTTTCAGAGAGGCCCAAAGAATCAAGGAGCGAAGCAGAGGGACGACCCCATTTCTGTCTTCCTGAAATAAAACCCAATAATACTTTAATTTATTAAATGCCTATTTTGGCTCTCTGCTGTGCAAAGAGCTAAGGGGGTTTTATAGAAAATAAACTAAACCAACCCTGGGGAGTTTATAGTCTAACTGGAGAGAGTTGGTACCTCTAGCAAATGAAAACAAGTATGTTAAAATATGATCCAATGCAAAAGGAAAATGCTGGAGGAGGGCAGAGATGGAAGGAGTCAAGAGAGACTTCCTTTGAGAAAAGAAAGTCATGAATTTACTCTAATGAAGATGGTGATTTGATAAATAACAAAATCGCCATTAGTCCCCTCTCTCTATGAGGCAGAATGGTCAGAAGAACTAGGGAAACATCTCACCAGGTAGAAAATTGCATTTCATTATCAGTTGCATCATACAGATCATCTTTCTAAAAGCAATGAAAACAAATTATGACATTTTCAAAATTATGAGTTCAGTTCAGTCGCTCAGTCATGTCCGACTCTTTGCGACCCGATGAATCGCAGCACGCCAGGCCTCCCTGTCTATCACCATCTTCCGGAGTTCACTCAGACTCACATCCATCGAGTCGGTGATGCCATCCAGCCATCTCATCCTCTGTCGTCCCCTTCTCCTCCTGCCCCCAATCCCTCCCAGCATCAGAGTCTTTCCCAATGAGTCAACTCTTCGCATGAGGTGGCCAAAGTACTGGAGTTTCAGCTTTAGCATCCTTCCTCCCAAAGAACACCCAGGGCTGATTTTCTTTAGGATGGACTGGTTGGATCTCCCTGCAGTCCAAGGGACTCTCAAGAGTCTTCTCCAACACCACAGTTCAAAAGCATCAATTCTTCGGTGCTCAGCTTTCTTCACAGTCCAAATCTCGCATCCATACATTTACTTGGTAACAAACACAAATAAGCCTCATTACAGAAACATCTTGGGTCCATCTACCTAGTGCTTTTCCATTCTCAGGTATGTTTGGGATAAAAACAGATTCTTGGCATATGAAATTGTTTCTCTAGGCTCCTTCGTGAACGTAAATCTCCTCCTTTGAATTATACCTTTCTATCTCCTGCTAGCACATGCTGTTCATAAATATATTACACTGACAATTTTATGTCCGTCTGTATTTTCTTTTGTAGAGATGATAAGGTGTGTATCTTTGTAAGAGAGGCAGAATCCATGATGTTTTGAGGATATTGATAAACAATGATATAATAATTAAGCTTAATAAGAGATATATTAACTTCTCTGAATTGGTAAATTATCCTTTTACTCAAGGTTTTTGGTTAGGAATTATATAACCTTTAAGATACTACTTTGATAAAGCAAGCAGTCAACGGAAATGGAGTTCTTCTTATGTGAGTTTTTAGTGCATATTTAGAATGTGCTATATGGCAGCCCACTCCAGTACTCTTGCCTGGAAAATCCCATGGATGGAGGAGCCTGGTGGGCTGCAGTCCATGGGGTCTCTAAGAGTCGGACACGACTGAGCAACTTCACTTTCACTTTTCACTTTCATGCATGGAGAAGGAAATGGCAACCCACTCCAGTGTTCTTGCCTGGAGAATCCCAGGGACGGCGGGGCCTGGTGGGCTGCCGGGTCGCACAGAGTCGGACACAACTGAAGCGACTTAGCAGCAGTAGCAGCAGCAGCATAGATAGTTCTAAGTATGTGCTTAGCATGTGGTCATCACTTTATTAAACCAATAACCTGACAAAGGAGACAAGATTTACACACAAGAAGCAGTTGGTAAAAATACACTATAGTACGTGCATGGATACTAAGTCGCTTCAGTTGTGTCCAGCTCTTTGTGACCCTATGAACCATAGCCCAGCAGGCTCCTCTGTCCATGGGATCCTCCAAGTAAGAATACTGGAGTGGACTGCCTCCAAGGAGTCTTCCAAATTCAGGGATTGAACCCATGTTTCTTATATTTCTTACGAATTGGCAGGTGGGTTCTTTACCACTAGTGCCACCAGGGAAGCCCACATTATAGTATACATTGTACTAAATTATGAGGCATAAGCTAAAAGAGCTATGGAAGTGAATTAGTTTAGTTACAATTTTTTAATTTCAGTGTTGATCTATCAATGAATGCAACTGATAGTGAATATAAAATATGACTATTTCCCTTGCCAAGAGTCTGCTAAAATGGAAAGATTATAGCTTTGGCATCCAGTTGACCTGGGTCTTAATCTAGGCTCTGATTTCTTTGAGCTGCACGGCGTGTGGCAAATTATTTACCCTCACCGATGAAATGCAGCTATTAATAGTAACAATCATGACTTTTGTAGATCAGTTCAGTTCAGTTCAGTCGCTCAGTCTTGTCCGACTCTTTTCGACCCCATGAATCGAAGCACGCCAGGTCTCCCTGTCCATCACCAACTCCCGGAGTTCACTCAGACTCACGTCCATCAAGTTGGTGAGGCCATCCAGCCATCTCATCCCTCTGTCGTCCACTTCTCCTCCTGCCCCCAATCCCTCCCAGCATCAGAGTCTTTTCCAATGAGTCAACTCTTCACATGAGTGACTTTTGTAGATAGATAATGGCAATTCCTAAAAGGAAGTGCAGTATATCATCATCTTTGTATTTAGCTCTGCCTCTTACCAGCTACCCCGAAAAGCAGCCATTGTTAGGTATTTTCCTGAGAGCCCTCCAAAACTAGGAAAAGGCAGTTGCTTTCCTTGAAATTTAGGATAATTGTCCTTAGGCTCTGAGAGTGTGCAGTGGAAGTATGGTTTGATAGGTGGGGCAGGATGAATTATGAAGATGCTTGAAAGTCAGGCAGAGTTCTTAAGGCTCCAGGAGAAGAACAACAGGAGTTTACTGGTAGGTCTCAAGCAGGGAGGTGTCAGGATAAAAGGGATGGAACATGGAGAAGGTGGGGAAGTGAGCATGGAAAGAAAAAAAATTAGATATGAGATATTTTAAAATACCATTTTGTCCTCTTATTCTAAATGTAATACATGCATTGAAGCAAGTTATAGCCCACCAGGCTCCTCTGTCCATGAGATTTTCTGGGCAAGAATACTGGAGTGGGTTGCCATTTCCTTCTCCAGGGGATATTCCTGACTCAGGGATCTAACCCTTGTCTCTTGGCAGGCAGATTCTTTACCACGAGCAGCACCTGGGAAGCCTCGCAGCAGGTCAGGAAGTACACAAAATGTAAAGAGGGAAATAATTACCACAAGTCCTTCACCCTGAGATACTTGTTGCTTATGTTTTGTCATATTTCTTTTGAGTCTCTACAGTCATTACCCCTATTAGACATTTGGGGAGAATATTGAAATAAAGATGATGTAAAGCTTATATGTTATGCTTCTGGGACGCCTTCTTGGATTTTCATGCAGGATTTATTCACTGTGCTTATAATATTTTATACATATGTAGCAGGAGCCCCCAAATAACTTTAAACCAAATGAAATTAATGTAACTAATGTCAGTTATTTTAGGAGTGACTTTAGAATTCTTCTTTAAGGGAGGATGGCTCTTTTAATTGTAAGAAAAGCAACTTATAATGTGCCTTTTGAGTTATGCAAAAAAAAAAAAAAAAAAGCAAATCCTGCTTTGGGATAGAGCAGTTCAGGATTAGTTGCTAAATTGTTTTTTCATAGCAACATAAAAGACAGTTTGGCTGCTATCGGAGTGTTTCAGTAAAAATTATTATTTAAACAGGGCTTTTGCTTTCAGGGACAAGGGAGAGATTTGGGGATGCTTGACTTGGGTGAAGCCTGAGGACAAGCCATTGAGAACTTCTGTCTTAAGGTTTATGAGCTGACTCTTGTAAGCCAACAGTAGTAGGCTGAGGCCTGAGCAAAGAGATGTCCTGTAAGTGACTTCCTGGAAAGGGGTATCATTAATGAACTCTAGGTTCTAGCGATACTTTTGTAAACACTATTTATCAGCAGTGACTTGCAGAATTTAAGGAAGCAATTGTAACAGCTAGAAGTGCCATAGACTTATGGGAACATAGCAGCCTGAAGAAATGAGTAAGACACTTAAGACACTTGCATGGATAAGATCCTTAATATATCAGGTACATACTATTCTGAGACCTCCACAGATACTAATTCCTTTAATTCCAGCAACAACCTTATCATCCTCAGTTTATAGATGAGGAAACAGAGGCAGAGAGAAGTTAAACACCTCAAAGATACCTAGGAATTAGTGGAGACTCAAGTCTGCTCTTAAGCACTGAATGCTAGTCTGTTGGAAAGGGATCATACCATCTGTAGACACACAGGATGGTAGTTCAGGCAATGTCCATGGAGAATCAAGGGAGAGGGAACATACAAAAACTGGAGAACTTAGGAACTTGCATCAGAGCATTTGCTAGGTATTTTCATTCATGCACCTCTCCCGTCCACCAGGCTGATCTCCTCATGGACAGGATTGTGTCGTGTTTCCTCTGTAAAGCACAGTGCCTGGCACATAGGTGTGCAGCAACACTCAGAAATATTTACTTCAAAGAGCACATGGGACACATCAATGATAACTCCAAAGTATTGAGTCTTGATAGCTAAGACAAGGATGGTACTACTGAGAGAGAGCTAATTCTTTAGTTGAAAGATCCTTACAGCTTAATAGGGCTTCCCTGGTGGCTCAGACAGTTAAAGTGTCTGCCTGCAATGCTGGAGACCCAGGTTCGATCCCTGGGTCAGGAAGATCCCCTGGAGGAGGGCATGGCAACCCACTCCAGTATTCTTGCCTGGAGAATCCCATGGACAGAGGGGCCTGGTGGGTTATAGTCCATAGGGTCACAAAGAGACAGACACGACTGAAGCGACTTAGCATATACATAGCTTTTCTTCCTAGAAAAGTCTGCATTAGGAGATGGGCTGAATTTCACTTGTAATTTTCTCTCCAATGCCAGGTTACAATAGAGCAGGAACCAATCTGAGATTTACTGCCTCGAATATTATCAAGATATTTGAGAACAGTTAATAAGAGCAATCTATGAACTTAGTAGGATTTATAGCATGTTTAAGTCTTCTGTCTAGCCCTAATATATAACAAAACACAGTGGGACATTCAAGTAAAATTCATGTAGAATGCAAGGTGCACAAAATAGCTAGCTAGTGCCCCAGTGCCTGAACTTGAAACTTCTGTTCCTTACTAACAAGTCCATGGGGAATTGTAGACTCCTAATATACTGCAGCTAAAGACCTTTCACTGCATTTAGCTTAAACTAAAACGCCCTGAATAATCTGTGTTTAGTAGTATTGCTATTATTGTTGTTGTTAGGTTTAAGCCAAGAGCAAAAGCAAGATTTTACCTTAAAACCGAAAGACAAATATGAAAAATTCAAACATAGGCAAAAATGGAGAGAATAGTATGAAGGCTTCTCATCCAGTTTCAAAAGTTAGTCGTTTGTGGCCAATCTTGTTTCATCCACTTGTCCGTACTCCATTCCAGACTAATATGAAGCAGATTCTAATTACCCAAACACCACATCATTGTAGCTCTAAACAATAAAAACTCTTTTTTTAAACTTAACACACCTTAAAAATTAACCACACTTCTTTAACATTACTACCTATCTAGACAGAGTTCAAGTTTCCCTGATTGTTTTTTTTTTATTTTATTTTTAAACTTTACATAATTGTATTAGTTTTGCCAAATATCAAAATGAATCTCCCTGATTGTTTTGTTAGATTTTTGTAGTTTGCTTGAGTAAAGGTGCAACTAGATCTTATCCCTTGTGATTGATTGTTATGTCAATGAAATCTCTTTTAATTTACAGGTCCCCCTGCATGTCTTTTTTTTTTCCTTGTGATTTTGGTTCTGAAGGGTACCTCGCTTGTGGATTTTAAAAATTGGGTCTAAGCAAGTATTTTTTTAGCATGTTCCCTTTTTCCCTGTATTTCCTGTGACTTGATTATTATTAAACTCTAAGGTTCTGATTAGTTTCATTTTAACAGGATGTTTTAGAAGTAGTGGTTTATAGATGTGTACTTCTATCAACAGGTATGTGAACCTGGTTATTTCATTTTTGTGATATTAGCAGCCATGGATCATCATTGCCTAGATTCATTAATTCATTAGGGGTTGCACAGTTCACTGATTCATTAGGGATTACCTTGATTTTTCTAATTCCTTCAGTGTTTATCAGCTGAAATAATTCTATAAAGAGAAAATTCCTCTGATCAACTCTTTGATTACCCTGGGATATAGTTCATATAAAAAAAAGAAAGACAGATATTTGTTTGAGTCTTTCTCTTTATTTATCACATTTTAAAATAATAAGCTGATGCCCCACCATCCTTTAAAACTGTCAAGGAATCATTTCAAACTCATGGACTTATATATACTTTATGTATTTCAACCCATTATTATTATTGGCCAGTGGGGTCTTTTGCAAGTTGTCTCTTGACTGCTTTTAAAAGCCGTCAGGAGCCTTTAAAGACTTTCTAACTTTCACAGAGAGATGTTTCAGGCTCATGTTGTAGATTTCCTACCTTAAACCTGGAATCAGCTATTTATCCAAGGAGTTATGGGTCATTTAGAGGGAAATGGTATTAATAAACCACAGTCTGAGGACTAGAGGTCCTAGGACTTGTTTGAATTTTAAAAATTCTAGATCCAAATGCCAAAACTTTTCAATATTTAGAGCACCAGTCATTTAGAGGAGCTCACAAGAATATTTCTCCCCCCATGGAGAACTACTACTTAGATAAAGCACTGTGTTCTTTGAGCATCCAAGTTTAGAAAGAAAGCATACTATCTAGAAGGAAGTAATAATATAATTAATTCACACTTGGTGCCTATGACAGGCTGAATGTGCATTACTGCCCCACCCGAAGATATTACCTGATATGACAAAAGAAACTCTGTGATTAAAGACCTTGAGATGCAGAACTTATCCTAGATTACCCTGTTCAGTTCAGTTCAGTTCAGTTGCTCAGTCGTGTCCGACTCTTTGCAACCCCATGAATCGCAGCACGCCAGGCCTCCCTGTCCATCACCAACTCCCGGAGTTCACTCACTCATGTCCACTGAGTCGGTGATGCCATCCAGCCATCTCATCCTCTGTCGTCCCCTTCTCCTCCAGCCCCAAATCCCTCCCAGCATCAGAGTCTTTTCCAATGAGTCAACTCTTCACATGAGGTGGCCAAAGTACTGGAGTTTCAGCTTTAGCATCAGTACTTCCAAAGAACACCCAGGACTGAAATCCTTTACAATGGACTGGTTGGATCTCCTTGCAGTCCAAGGGACTCTCAACAGTCTTCTCCAACACCACAGTTCAAAAATATCAATTCTTTGGAGCTCAGCTTTCTTCACAGTCCAACTCTCACATCCATATATGACCACTGGAAAAACCATAGCCTTGGCTAGATGGACCTTTTTTGGCAAGTAATGTCTCTACTTTTTAATATGCTATCTAGGTTGGTTATAACTTTCCTTCCAAGGAGTAAGCGTCTTAATTTCATGGCTGCAATCACCATCTGCAGTGATTTTGGAGCCCCCCCCAAATAAAGTCTGACACTGTTTCCACTGTTTCCCCATCTATTTCCTATGAAGTGATGGAACCAAACGCCATGATCTTAGTTTTCTGAATGTTGAGCTTTAAGCCAATTTTTTCACTCTCCTCTTTCACTTTCATCAAGTGGACCCTAAACGTAATCCCAAGTGTCCTTAAAAGAGGGAGGCAGAAGAGGAGAAGGTGATACGGCAAGAGAAGCAGAGACGGAAATGATGCGAACATAAGCCCAGTAATGCCAACAGCCATCAAAAGCTGGAAGAGGCAGCTAATAGATTCTCTAATGGAGCCTCCAGAAAGAATTGGCCCTGCCGACACTGATTTTAACCCCACAAAACTTATTTTGGACTTACATCTTCCAGAATTGTAAGAGAATAAATTTCTGTGTTCTAAGCCTTTAAATTTGTGGTAATTTAGGACAGAGGAGCCTGGTGGGCTACAATCCATGGGATCACAAAGAGTCAGACACAACCGAGGACACACACATAAAAACATAAATTAAAAGCAACAGTAGAAAACCAATGTAAAAACTTACCCTAAAATGAGAGGTACTTGGGCGATATATAGGCTTCCCTAGTGGCTCAGACCGGAGAAGGCGATGGCACCCCACTCCAGTACTCTTGCCTGGAAAATCCCATGGACGGAGGAGCCTGGTGGGCTGCAGTCCATGGGGTCGTGAAGAGTCGACACGACTGAGGGACTTCACTTTCACTTTTCACTTTCATGCATTGGAGAAGGAAATGGCACCCCACTCCAGTGTTCTTGCCTGGAGAATCCCAGGGATGGGGGAGCCTGGTAGGCTGCCATCTATGGGGTCGCACAGAGTCGGACACAACTGAAGCGACTTAGCAGCAGCAGCAGCAGCAGCACTGGCTCAGACAGTAAAGAATCTGCCTGCAATGCAGGAGACCTGGGTTCAGTCCTAGGGTTGGGAAGATCCTCTGGAGAAGGAAATGGCTACCCACTCCAGTATTCTTGCCTGGAGAATCCCATGGACAGAGGAGCCTGGTGGGCTACCGTCCAAGGGGTTGCGAAGAGTCGGACACAACTGAATGACTAACACTTACTTGGGCAATATATTTTGGAGTTTTTTTGCTTTTCCGCTCTTGTCTGTACCTTGGGCTTCAAAGTCTTGTCTGGAAAAGACTATTGCTCTTAGATCCCTTCCAGGGTCAGGGCGATGCTATCCCGCAAGAACCCCAGGGTCACCTGTCTGGTCTGCACCCAGTAGGTGTCTCTGTGGATCTTTCAAAGGCCAGTCTGCCTCACTTATCCCCAGGCCTGTTCGGCCAGGCTAGAGGAGTTGCTCCGTCTTTCTCAGGCTTGTTCCCTGCTTTGTTCTCCTTTGTGTCCCTGACCTTCTGCTCTGGTCAAGGCTTCCTATGCTCCCCTCCCCCTGGTCTCAGGAACGATATGATAAACTCATTCACTCTCAGATATGACTAATGATATCATAAAAACAAAGCAGGAAGCAGAAAAGTTGTGCCTTAGAGCAGGGATCCCCAATCTCTGGGATCTGATAATGCCTGATGATCTGAGATGGAGCTGATGTGATGATAATCGGAACAGAGGGCACGATAAATGTAATGTGCTTGAATCACCCCCAAACCATCCCCCCACTCCCACGGAAAAGCAGTTTTCCATGAAACTGGTCCCTGGTGCCAAAGAGTTTGGCAACTGCTACCCTGGAGGGCCTCAGGGGTCTGGTGAAGGGCTCATGCTAAGAAGAAAGAAAGTAAAAGCACTAGTTAACAGGGTAGTTAAACTTCACTTTCCACCTCTGTCTTAACAACTTGAACTTGGGCTCAAGCAGCAGTGGAGGTGATCTGCAGGAGGTCTGACTGCAGGTAGCCATCGCCAGGTGGTAAGGACTGCGTGAAGCTCACAGCAGCTGTCAGATGCTGATGTGACGGGTTACCTGGGGCCGGCAGCAGGATGGAAGGAGGGACAGCCAAGGCACTCAGACCCACTGCTCTTAGTCATAACAATGACTGTGAGCAAGTAATAAAAGAGCTTTTCATCAACCATCAACCGTGGAATAATTGGAAACATATTTTTGTGAGGAAAGAAGAGGTAATGGGTTTGTGCCGTCGTCGTAGGAAGTGAGGAGCTGAAAACAATTGCTTCTTTAATAGGAGTTCAGAGACTGGCGCTTCGACCTTGCAGTCTGTGTGGTTTACAGGAGAAAGTGGGAACCAGCCCGCTGATCGAATGCTTCGTAAACTCTCCCCCTGACTTATGGTTTCTAAGACAGACGCGGTACATACTGGCTGCATTTGGCTTCATGCTTCAAAAGTTTAAATAAATAATCCTTCACTTCAATTCCGCAGCTATCAGGGAAAATGATATTGTTTTTACTCATCCTGCAAGGGGAGGCACTTCTGAAGTGTCCACGCTTTCAAGCAGAAAGAGAGCATTTCTGCCAATGAAGCGTGGAGTGAGGTCCCGAGTCACCAGCCGAACTTTTTATCACAAAGGAAAGATGAATGCTCCCATCTAAGTCTCGGCTGCTTGCTATTTTTCCTATATATGGTCAGTGGTTTCCATAGAACCGAGTGTGAGAAAGGCTTTAGATAATGATGTTTTCTTCTCTTGGCTAACTGAAAGTTTTTGATATTTAGGTGAAAAAGTCAGAATGCTTTGTTGGATGGGTTGTAAAATTCATGAGGGAGCAGCAAATTCACACTGGTGTTGAGCAGCCTCGAGGGGCCATGGCAAGGTTACTGTACTTAGGAAGAAGGGAAATGAATGTTCTTTTAAAATTCCGCAAAGTCCCTTTCATAAAAGTGTATTAATCCCCATTAAAAAACACAACTTGATAACTTTGACTTCCTTTGGCAAAATAACCGTGAGAGTTTGCTATGAATTGGACATCAAAGAACCAATAAATTTAATGAGTAGTTTTCAACACTAAAGGCTCACTAGCCAGTACGTTTCACTATTACTATGTCCATGTTAAGACAAAAATAATCTCTTGTGGAGATGCTTCTCAAGCCTTAATACAAAGAATATGCCCGTGACCTGTCTTACAAATAGGTAGGCTAGCGATATAAAGGCTTGTGGCCAGGAGTATGGCTCACAGTGCCTAGAATGTTGTCATTAAAGATCAATTGCTTTCCGCTAAAGTCTTTTCTAGACTCTCTGCTCTGCAAATGCAAAGGATACTATGTAAAGTTACACATTATCTGAGTACTTTTCTCTGGGAAAATGGGAAGGCTGTTTGGAAGCTTTGAAAGAAATAGGGGTAAAGTGAGTTTGAAAGTTTGGGGAAGAGCTCAGCAGCTGAAGGGATAAGCTACATCCTCTTCAAGTCTTTCATAGGATGCTCAGAATCTTCCCACTATCTCAGGGGTTGCAAACTCATGTGTCTATGGGGCATCTTAACTATTGCACCTTGAAGCATAAAATCCCACACCATGGAATATACCTTCCTTTTAAGAGACATGCAAGAATATGTCACATTACTGGTATCATATGAGGTTTCTGAAATTAATAGTCTTACAGAAGAAAAGAATTATTTCTTAGGTAGTCCCAGCAAAATTGAATCTAAGTAAGCCATTATATAACAAATTTTTATCTCATATAACAACATAGAGTGTTGAAGGTAAGGTTCTTCCTATGAGAATTCTACCACGTCTTTGAGGGGAGACTGGGTGGGTTGTTCCGATCTGTGTGAGTGGAACTTCTCATTTGAAGCTAACGGGGAGACCAGAACTAGGAGAGAGAGTGGAGTTTAGAATCTTGTGAAAATCCTAAGTTCAAAAAGCCAGTAGTGGGATGTGCAAACAGAAGTTGTTGTTGTTGTTCAGTCGTTAAGACATGTCCGACTCTTCGATCCCATGGACTGCAGCACACCAGGCCTCCCTGTCCTTCACTGTCTCCTGGAGTTTGCTCAGATTCATGTCCATTGAGTTGGTGGTGCCAGGCCTTCCTGTCCTTCACTATCTCCTAGAGTTTGCTCAGATTCATGTCCATTGAGTCGGTGGTGCTATATAGCCGTCTCACTCTCTGCCTGCCCCTTCTCCTCTTGCTCTCAATCTTTCCCAGCATCAGGGTCTTTTCCAATGAGTCAGCTCTGTGCATCAAGTGGCCAGAGTATTGGAGCTTCGGCTGGGTAGTGGTGTATACTGAAGTAGGGGTGTGGAGGCTTCTGCTGTTTGTGCTTTCCTTTCAGGAAGAGCTCGGGGGTGTGATGTGTAGTGGGTTAGGCAACTTAAAGGGCCAGAGTGGAAAGGACCATGGGACAATGAACACCCCAGTGTAATAGTAAGCATTTGATAAACATAGAAACTCACTGAAGTGAAGTGATCCACATATTCTCAGCCATATGGATAGTATACATAGAGTAATAAGCAATTAAGCATTTTCAAAACTAATTTTATTTTTGGCTGTGCTGGGTTTTCATTGCTGCTCACAGGTTTTCCCTAGTTGTGGCGAGCAGGGGCTACTCTCTAGTTGCGGTGCACAGGCTTCTCACTGCGTGGCTTTCTTGCTGTGGAGCACTGGTTTTAGGGCATTTGGCTTCAGTATTTGCAGCTCCCAGGCTCTAGGGCACACGTTCAGTAGCTGTGGCTCACAGGCTAAGTTGCTCAGCAGCATGTGGGATCTTCCAGGGTCAAGGACCGAACTCGCGTCTCCTGCATTGGCAGGAAAATTCTTTATCACTGAGCCACCAGGGAAGCCCAGCAATTTAGCATTAAAGATGCAAAGTTCAGCCTCTAACTATAAACTAAGGAAATTCCAAAGCCGTGTATGTTTAACAATATCACAGAGTAGATAGGCAGCTTCATGATGTGATGTGTTGGATGGATGGATGAATGCATAGAAAACCTCTAACTCCCAAAACATTCCTCCCATTTGCCATTCTACCATTATAGATTCCTTCCTTGGCCAACATATCACAACAAACAGCCTCTTTACATATGTAAATAAACCATGTTGAATATTAATATATTAGTTACGCAAACAAAGGTCATATCTGTAGAGCTGTGCAGTTTTCAAACTATCATCTTGTAAATATTCTGTATCACTTTTTAACATTTATGGGCAGAGATCAGGGAGGAAATGGGAGTTTTGATGGAGAGATAAGGGAGGATTAATTTGGGCGCAGAGGCCAGAGGTGACAGCTAGAGTGGAGAGACACATTAGAGGGCTCCAGGCATTGAGAGGGCACTTGGGACCAGCAGGGGCCTGGGCTGGCCAGGAGAGGGACCGCTGCCAGGTAACTTCACTACATTAGCATCTTTACACAAAGGTCTACAAGGTGTTTGCTGGCATTCTCTTTGCTGCTCGGATGTATGACTTTGATCTACTCTCTTAGTGAGTTTAGCAGCCGCACAGCCCTGCTATTTCTGCAGGCAAAAGCTTCATATATTGATTTCCAGTGACAAAAATCTTGTAACATGTTTTGTTGTTTTGGAAGGATATGGTGGGGAGTTACAGAACGATAGCTACAACCTTGGGATTTAGTGACTTAATTCAAGAATTTTTCTTTAGCAATATATGCTTTGAATTTAAAAGATAGCTTGTATGTATTATCTCCTTACTTTAGTTCCACTGACATACTCTCTAAATTCTAGATATTGGCAGGCATTTGCGGGGGGCGCTTTTTGCAATAAAGAGTCAAATAAAAACTCTATTTTAAAAAAACATAATGTGAGCCTTAATAAGGGATAAACCATTTAACTGGAGAAAAGACAAAGAAGAAAAGTGTAATAACCATGAGCAGCAATTTTTGGTTTGGTGGATTTTTTAGTGCTGTGGCTTCAAATGAATTTCAAAGTAAAGATGACTTTGGACAGTTGACCAAATGGAGTGTGTGAGTTTACATATTGATTTGGTAGCGATGATAGTCTTGTTAGAGCCAGACTGAAGGGGTTGGGTCACATTCCTTCCATGACATTTTAACGAGCGGTTTAGGGAGTGTGGCTGGTGTGGTGATAGTAAGTGGGGAGAAGTGGCAAAGATTAACTCACTATTCATTTGCCCGAGTGCAGAATTTGATACCTCACTGTGGCTGGTACTGTCAACACAATGGTAGAAAGTATAAATTAGATGATGCTCTACAATATCTTGTATGTAACAACTTCACTTACTGATTAAAGTGTTTCTTAAGGGTTTCAATTGTTAATAATAGTCCTTTCCCAAATTTTCCTATAAGGCTCCTGTATGGTTAACAGTATATTTGTGTTTTTGTCGAGCTATAATGTACCTACCATGAAATTTATCCTTTTAAAATGTGCAATTCAGTAGATATTTTTTCCAAAGACCTGTGCAACCATTACCCTTATATAATTCCAGAACAATTTCATCACTCCCAAAAAGAATACCCGTTCCCCATTAGCAGTCACTCCCCAAGTGTTTTTACAGTATTTAGTTGACCTACAAATAAAAGAGTAGAAGAGGTTGTTCAGGAATATATCACCCATGAGAATCAGGGACTTAAGATGGACTCGTCAGATGTGTGAGGATTCCACTCTCTGATGAGCCAGCTTGTGGCCTGCCCTTGATTTTTTTGATTCTGGCCCAATTTTTTTCTAACTGCATGCAAATCTCAGCTGCTGTCAGAGTAGAGAAGAGCAATCTGGATAGTGAACAACTAAAAGTGTGAGATACACAGTGGTGTACACAGTTTTATATATCATTTTACATCACTCTCGTTCAAAAAAATCTTCCTTGGATTTTGATTTATTTTACTAGTTAATAGTAATAAAACTTTAATAACCTACTTACAAAGCCATGGATAGCACTTTAGAAATAGTGAGTAAAGAATCTAAAATAATATCTGGCCCCCAAACCACTAAACAAACCATGACTACTGTTCCTAACGATGATTTGTGCCCCCGTGTAATGTTTAATTCATAGTTATCAAAGGACTTTGTAAACCATTCATTATCTATTTTCAGGGGAATTCAGTAAAACTCTCTGGCAGGCTACAGTCCACGGGGTCGCAAAGAGTCAAACATGACCAAGCTTTTAAGTACGTCAGTAAAACTCTGAAAAATTTTGTGTTATTGCATGCTTAGTTGCTCAGTCGTGTCCAGCTCTGTGACCCTATGAAATGTAGCCTGCCAGGCTCTTCTGTCCATGGGATTTTCCGGGCAAAAATACTGGAGTGGGTTGACATTTCCTTCTTCAAGGAATATTCCCGGCCCAGGGATCGAACCCATGTCTCTGATGTCTCCTGCATTGCAGGTGGCTCCTTTACCCACTGAGCAGAGAACCTTACAATATGCTACCAGTATATCATTGTTAGTGCAAGCCACAATCTATTGTCGTATAATTAACAGTGGATGTGGCCCAGTGGTAAAGAATCTACTGTGCAATTTCAGGAGACATGAGACCCAGGTTTGATCCCTAGGTCAGGAAGATCCCCTGGAGGAGGATATGGCAACCCATTCCAATATTCTTGCCTGGAGAATCCCATGGACAGAGGAGACTGGAGGGCTAAACGTCGCAAAGGGTTGGACATGACTGAGCGACTGAATACACACACACACCTATCGGCTATACTGTTGATCCCTTGGATTGACTATACTAGCTAAACAGATATTCTTCCCTGGTGACTCTAAATGCTCTCCAAAAAGCAGCTTTCCCAGAAAGAGACAACTATTTCAGTTCTAACTTGCTCTTCCTTCCCTTGCCCTACCCCATTCTCCATCTTTTTGTTTTCTTTGCTCTTGTTGCTGAAGTCCTTTGAATTTATGTCTGACCTTGGTTGTTTTGGTCTGTGATTAGTTCAAACAATATGATCTAAGGTTTATAGTATGCAAAAGCATTTAGAAATTTTACAAAAAGTTAATTTCTTGAAAGATTTAAAAATTCTTTCCACTTAGGTTTTTCCAGTATAACATAAATGTTCTTGAAATTTTTTCTTCCATTAGGCTAGGTATTCATCTATGAAGTGAAGTGGAAAACTGAGGTCATCGCTTTTGATCTCTACTGTTGAAAATACAGAAAACAGGAAGAGAAAACTGGGATATCAGTTTTCCACGTTTCTAAATTAGTATATCTTTTACTAAAAAGAAAAAAGAAGAAAGAATTCATAAAATGGAGCCCACAATAGTAGATTATAAGTTAAATGATTATTTTTTAAGTTTGGAGAAATTTTCAGTTTATATCTTGACTGAAGGTTTAAGAATTATCCATCGCTAGCTGTATATTCAGTCTGAATGATAAAGGAATGAGTTGGTATTGGAGAAAGAATTCTCCTGGATTAGTGGCTAAGGCCACAAGATATCTTGGGAACATACACGATTAATCCACATTTCCTCCCATTCTTCTTTGAGAACACAACTGTGCTTTGAGTAAATTTGTGTACATCTTATCAGAGGCATAGCTGAGTATCTTTTTTTCTTCTCTTTTAACAGTACAGCTGTGGGTTTCTGGATGATGGTTGATGAATGAAAGCAAAATTTATGTAAGTACAGAAGCTACTCAACTGAATCTGTGTGTGGGAGAGGGGTCAAGGTTATTGGTAGAAAAAAAAAGAGAGAAAGAGCTAGTGTGAAAATGAATAAAATAATTTTCTCTTGACCCAAGACAAAGATTGTGTTCAACATCATGCATGTTTTAGTCAGCTAATGTTTGTTGTTGTTTTTAATTCTCCTGGTTGCATTTCTTGAAGAAGGGCAGTATATGTGGCTGTCAAATTTTTAAAAGTTTTCTGAAAAGGATTTTGGGTCATTTCATGGAGTTTTAAGAGACCCCACAGGAACTTCATTGAAACTCCTAGGATATGGCATTTAAACTTGGAAGAGATCTACTCTTTGCTACTCAATGTGATTCAAAGGCTAGTAGCATAGAATATCACCTGGGAGCTGGTTAGAGATGTAGAATTTCTAGCCTCACATCTGAACCCCTAAGTCAAAGCTACCTTTTAAATGAGACACCGAAGTAATTTACATGTACATCCATTAAAGCATGAGAGACTCGGATGTCGTCCATTTCTTTCCCCATGTAGGAACGAAATGGAATGAATGTCAGTATATCTGAAGATGATGAAATTATGACTATGATGATGGGTAAAGAAAGGTTTAAAGTTTCTATTTTAAGTGGGAAGATAACATTATAAACCAACACCAATCTACCGAACAAAACCCACAACAAAATGGTGGGAAATCAAAGAAGATGAATGTAGAAACTTTAACAGGAAGAATTCAGAGAAGCATCAAGACAACATCAAAAGCAATGAACAGCTGGAGGTGGGGGGTCAGGATACAGGCCAGATCGGGAATCACTGTTCCCAGGGAGCGGAGTGACCTAAGCATGATTCTATACGTTTAGAAGACAGGGGACAGTTCCCTGATGATTTTCAAACAGTCCTGGGCCTGTGGTTTTGTTGGTGGAAATTCCTAACCTGGGAGTCTACAAGAGAAGTCTGTAATAATACTGAAGTGTTTGTTTGTTTTAGCACAATTTTGTTTGAAGCAAGTAAGCTTTGTTTTGCAACTGTTGTAGCAGGTGTTTTTCTTAATCTTTCTTTTTTTCTTTTTCTTTTTTTTTTTTTTTAAGGAGAACTGCTGAGTTCAGAGGAAATGAGTACTCTTTTATTTAAATTTCCTGAGATTAGAGGAAGAACATATTGCCAAACAATGCCTCTTCACTTCAAAACCTCTCCTCATAAATTATTTGAGGATATCTTATTAAAAGTCTGTAAAATTTCCTATTAAGAATGGTTGATTGCAGTCCAGATCATCATAGCTTTGGTGCTTTCCCTGAAATACCACAGCTGTCGGGAAGAAATATATTTTGAGACAAAAGGTTTTGTTTCCCCAGCAATAAATTATTTTAGTGATATCTCAAGATAGATAAAACTTTCACTTATGTTTGAGTGAAGGAAGATCCTACTGATAACTTGTTTAAAAAAATCTATAAAAAGAATATGAGAATGTAGATGTAGATAGCAAATTAAAATCAGACTTCCTTTAAGTTAGCAAAGCAATTATTTGTAAAGCCAGTGAAGATTATTATTATGGATAATGAAATGATTTACTGGAATATTTGGAATGACATTCAATATGGCCACATCTCTGCACAACCTCAAGTTGGTATTTTCAACTTTAACCTTGAAGCCATTAAGAAAAAAAAAACAACAACTCTGCTCTAGTAATATTTTATGTAAATTGCTAAACAAAAACCTTGCCTATGGCGATGTGGATCCTAAATGAGATAGGAAATGCCTTGTCTGCAGTGCTGATGTAATAATCCACTGATTTCATTGCAGATGAGCTCTTTAAAACAAAGCTCTTCTCCCTAATTCTTTTGGTTCACCCTCTGTCAGCTGTTTCCCCCATCCCTAAACAAGGAGAATCTTCCTTTACATAGTCGTAAGGAAAGGTATCAATATTCTGTCAAAGACATTTGTTTTCAGAGTTGCATCATTACTGGAAGTAAGGGTGTACGTTGAGCAAGTTGCTAAAGATTTCTAATGTTGTTTATTTCCTGGGCTCATAAGACACTTTGTGGGCCAGCAGAACATTTTATTTTGTTTTCAACTCTGATGTAAAATCAATGAGGAAAATTTGGTATGTCTTCACTATTTCCAGAGTGATGTTAATTAAGAAATTTGCAGTCCATTTTTCATCTAGACCCTGAAAGCATTTCTGCTGACTTCTGGCAAATGCAGACCTTTAATATTTAAGTGATGGATATTAACAGAAGATAGAGTTGGGAGGTTTGAGACTTCACATAACTCAATAATGATATAACTCACTGACTAATGATCACAGCAAAGTGGTACAAAATGCTACTAAACACTGATAAAACAATAACTCTAAATGTGTGATAAAATAATCCTATTATTCATTCATTTGTTTTTAGTTTAGAGATGATAAATAAATTGTGTTAATGTACTTTTTTGAAATTAAAAAACTGAGGGCTCCTTTGTAACTTTTTAAAATAGGAAACTATGTGTCTCAACTCTGTATGATTTCAATACCTTCAGTCTATGAAATTTTTGTACCTTGTTTTGTCCCAGATATGTTTCAGTGTCTCCTAGTTTATGTTCTATGGGAACTTGAATAGAATTTTCATCCTACTATTGTGTGAAAATCGTATACCTCTTAATTATGTTGAATTGATTCATGGTGATTTTCAGGTCTGCTATATCCTTCTACTTTTCTGTATATTCATTTTATTAATTTTTGAGAGTTCGATGTTGAAAAACCAACTAAAATCTTAATTTATCTACTTAAAAAATTGTTGTAATATGTAGTGGAACTATGTATAACTCTGTTCTGCATTTTCTAAGTCTCCTATAAATGTGTTATTATACTTCCATAATATAAAAAACAAAAAAGAAAGAGAAAAAAATATGTGTCTCAAAAGTACATACTTGCCCTTTCATAGAGTACCTGAAATTAAAAATGATACAGCTCTCTGGGTAGTAGAGTAAATATTATCATCAGTTTTATTTATATTTGAACAACCTCGTTTTGCCTCGAATAAAGAATCCGCACATAGTAAGTGCATGCTGCCTTCTGCATCCTGCAGTTGTTAAAAGAACATTAATCATTTAAACAAGGTCACAAGCAACAAAGGCCAAAGAGGGTTCAAAGTTTACAGGTCCAGGCATTTATCAGGTAGAAATAGGCTACATTTCAATATTTTGTAAAATACCTTTTTATGAAAAAGCTATCAGTCATAGTATAGCTTGGCAAAACTCTGGTTATTCCAGTGAACAGAATGAATGATGACAATGAATCAAGAACCCCTTTATGAGTTTATGTTTTTTGCAGGACCACCATGGCTTGAACACACGTTTTTGATTTCTAGAAGGATGTGATTATGATGTGGGAATGGCTTCCTCCCTTTGGCAAAAGCAAAAGATATATCAAACTGGCCTCCACTTCTGATAGGCAGATTAGGATCAATTGGTTAAGGAAATCACAGAGCTGGTACCACTAACTACCATGAAAATTATTGTTTTCCACTGACTTGTGTGATACTTTAGATTATTTTTTATGGGAGAGGTATAAAACAGAATGCTTTGGTTTGTGTTTAGCTTCGGCTTGTATTTTACCATTTGATGGTGTCTTGAAAATGGATGTAGGTGTGTTGCATTTAGTCTGTGTATTTTCCCGATTTGTTATTGGCTTTTTCATATTCATTTGAAATGTTGATTTTAGGGACTTCAAATCTTTCAAGTTCAGAGAAGAAACAAATTCTTCTTTTCCCAATATAAGAAACTTTGAACTTAAATGGAGACAAGCCCTTTGGTATCTGGGTAATTTTCTAGCAGCTTTATTGAGATGTAATTCACACGCCATACAATTCATCTGTGTAAGATGTGCAGTTCCGTGGTTTTTGTATGGTCACAAGGTTGTGCGACCCTCACAGCAATCAGTTTTACAACAGTTCATCTTTCCAAAGGGAAACTGTACCCACGAGCAGTCAGTCCCTATTTTCTTCCAAACACCCCGGCCTTAGGCAACCACGAGTCTGCTTTTTGTTTCTATAAATGTGCCTCTTCTGGATGTTTCATATAAATGGAATCATACAATATGTGGTTGTTTGTGACTGGCTTCTTTCACTTAGTATAACATCTTCAAGTTTCATTCACACTGTAGCATGTATTAGTATTTCATTCCTTTTCGTGGGCAAATACTATTTCATTTTACGGATATGCTACATTTTGTCTACCCATTCATCATTTGACAGAAATTTGGGTTATTTCCACTTTTTTTGGCTATGGTGGCTCATGCTGCCGTTAGCCTTTGTATGCAAGTGTCTGTGTGAACATGTGTTTTAATTTCTTTTAGGTATATAACCAGAAATGGAATTTCTGGGTCATATGATAACTCAATCTTTAACATTGTGAGGAGCTGCCAAAGTGTTTTCCAAAATGGTCACACCATTTCTGCATTCCTCTAAGCAAGGTATGAGGGTCCTGATATCTCCACATACTTTCTAAAACTTCTTATTACAGTCTTTTTATTTTAGCCTCCCTGAGTTTAATTTGTATCATTGTTACAAATTAACAATGACATTACAAATGTCAGAATTAGACACTGAAAAAAGTGTTATATTTAAAAAGTATTTGATTAGTAGAAAAAATATTTAATGAAATAATTAGACAAAAAAGTATTTAACAGAGATAGAGCAATTCAATTTATAGACTACTTTTAACTTTTTGAGGGTTTTCCTATCTTTTGGTATACTATACAGGATTAAAACCCCACTTCTAGAGTTATGTAACTACACCCCCATCCTCATGAGCCCCAGAGTTTTCTGTAGTAGTCACAGGAGAGAGGTTACAGGAAGGGCCAGATAATATGATGGGTAGATGGAAACAGTATGAAGTGCTTCATACATGCTGTCAACCAGGCTGAGTCAATACTGTGTCAACATTTTGTCAAAAATATAAATTAAATCACTAAAAAATTTAGCTAAATAAGATGCTTAGGTTCTAAGAAAGCATACTTTTCATTGCATATGTAGTCTTCCTTCATAAAAATGGATCATAATTCATTTAAACTTTCCTAATTTGGGGATGTGTAGGCAATCTCCAAACTTCACTAGGATAAATAATGCTGCAATGGATAATACAGCAATTTCTCTCATGCCAAATAAAGAACTGATAGACTGAATTTCCCATTGCTGGCTTTGGCTTCATGGAGATCCAGTCTGAGATTATCTCGAGATTGTGTGAAGTTGATGCAAAGCAGACGGAGCTTCACTTAGCAAGGGGCTCATCCGAAAGACCCCTGTGAGTCCACTAAACAGGGGCATTCCAAGAACTCAATTTATCTGTCTTAAAAGGTTAAGCTCTCATGTTGACCCTGCCAAGATTCAGACCTATGCTCCCAAGAAGGCTACATGTTCTGAGACTGCTGTAGGCCCCGAGTAGCCATTCTCTTCAACTATACCAGTGCGATTTCTTTATCCTCAAGGCTGGAAGGCAAGGATTCCGTGACCTAATGGAAATTTCTCTTCCCGTTTGAGACTATGCAAAAAAAAGACCTCTCTCTTTTTCCAAAGAAGTAGACTTTACTATGGTGGAAAGACTTTTTGAAAAAAGGCACATAGAGACAGCAGAAATAGTATGTTACACTTCAACATATAAATCAAATCCAAGAAGTAGCATACTAAAGTGAAGTGAGTACGGGATAGGAGTCAGAAAAACTTGAGTGAAGTCATCCTGTCTCTTACTAGCTGTGTGACTTTGGATGAATCACTAAACTTCTCTGAGCATCTCCTTTTTAACAAAGTGCAAGAGTTTGGTTCAATGATTGCTATAGACTTTTCTACCTCCAAAGCTCTATGCTTTCCAAAACAAAAATATTATTAAACTAACAAGTGCAGGTAAATTTCTGAAGACTGAATGATGGTGGTGTACGTGACCAATTCTAATTTGTGTGTCTGTTGTGGATGTTACACAGTAGGATTTGTTCATTTTTTACAGTTTATAAAATAGTTGTATACATTCTGTGATTTGATCACTTCTCAGCAAGAGAGTTCCAGAAAAACATCTATTTCTGCTTTATTGACTATGCCAAAGCCTTTGACTGTGTGGATCACAATAAACTGTGGACAGTTCTGAAAGAGATGGGAATACCAGACCACTGACCTGCCTCTTGAGAAATCTGTATGCAGGTCAGGAAGCAACAGTTAGAACTGGACATGGAACAACAGACTGATTCCAAATAGGAAAAGGAGTACATCAAGGCTGTATATTATCACCTTGCTTAGTTAACTTATATATAGAGTACATCATGAGAAACGCTGGACTGGAAGAAACACAAGCTGGAATCAAGATTGCCGGGAGAAATATCAATAACCTCAGATATGCAGATGACACCACCCTTATGGCAGAAAGTGAAGAGGAACTAAAAAGCCTCTTGATGAAGGTGAAAGAAGAGAGTGAAAAAGTTGGCTTAAAGCTCAACATTCAGAAAATGAAGATCATGGCATCCGGTCCCATCACTTCATGGGAAATAGATGGGGAAACAGTGGAAACAGTGTCAGACTTTATTTTTCTGGGCTCCAAAATCACTGCAGATAGTGATTGCAGCCATGAAATTCAAAGATGCTTACTCCTTGGAAGAAAAGTTATGACCAACCTAGATAGCAGTAGCAGCAGGAAAAGCAGAGACATTACTTTGCCAACAAAGGTCCGTCTAGTCAAGGCTATGGTTTTTCCTGTGGTCACGTATGTATGTGAGAGTTGGACTGTGAAGAAGGCTGAGCGTCAAAGAATTGATGCTTTTGAACTGTGGTGTTGGAGAAGACTCTTGAGAGTCCCTTGGACTGCAAGGAGATCCAACCAGTCCATTGTGAAGGAGCTTAGCCCTGGGATTTCTTTGGAGGGAATGATGCTAAAGCTGAAACCAGTACTTTGGCCACCTCATGGGAAGAGTTGACTCATTGGAAAAGACTCTGATGCTGGGAGGGACTGGGGGCAGTAGGAGAAGGGGACGACAGAGGATGAGATGGCTGGATGGCATCACTGACTCAATGGACCTGAGTCTGAGTGAACTCTGGGAGTTGGTGATGGCCAGGGAGGCCTGGCGTGCTGCGATTCATGGGGTCGCAAAGAGTCGGACACGACTGAGCGACTGAACTAAACTGAACTGAACAGTTCTTTTTACTTAGAGAAACTAAGCAACTTGCCCAAAGTCATACATCTACTCAGTGACATGGCCCAGGGCTCCAGCCCATGTCTGCCCTATCTAAAGTCCATGTTCTTTCCCCCGCCTCACTATTCCCCCAACCCCCATGCATCAGCTGCTTTATATTTCAGGCACACTGAGGAACCATTAAAAAGGTGAATTTTGATACCAGATTCTTATGTGTGTGGGAGAGGGGAACACTGGATGTATATAGAGTTTCCATTGGTGGACAAAGTTGATACCTTTTCTTAATCCAGTCACTCCCTCTGATTACCACCCACTTTCACCCTCAGTTCTATCATGGCCAAGTCCTTAAACATCATTTTTTCACGTCACCTTCGTTCCTTGGGCACTACAGTCTGACTTCTGCTCCCATCACTTGTCTTGGTAAGGTGGTCTGTGGCAGTTTGGCAGGAAGGGTCCCAGCCGACAATAGTGCTCCCTTCTCTAACTCAGCCCCAGTACTCAGAAACAGGTCCACACTGCCATTCCACACGAGGTTATCAAACCCCACAACAACAGCTGATCATTTAAGAATAGATTCATGACCTGATGGGCTTCTCAGGAGCCTCAGTGATAAAGAATCCAGCTGACAGTGAAGGAGGCATGGGTTCAGTCCCGGGCTTGGGAAGATCCCCTGGAGGAGGGGCAACTGATTCCAGTATTCCTGCTGGGAATATCCCATGGACAGAGGAGCCTGGCAGGCTACAGTTCATGGGGGTTGAAAAGAGCTGGACACAACTGAATGACTGAGCACATATACACATGACCTGACCTGGGCCAGTGTCCCAGAACTTTGAAACTTGAAAAGAAATCCAGAGGCCTGGAGTAATTGGAGCTGAGCTGGTAAATGGGAGTGTGCTGGGAACAGAGGACTCCAGATGCTCCTGCACAAATTCCTGCAGTTGCCTTGATTCAACTCTTCCTCTGACATTTTACCAGCTTCCCAGGTGGCTCAGTGGTAAAGAATACCCCTACCAATGTAGGAGACATAAGAGACATCAGTTCCATCCCTTGGTTGGGAAGATGGCATGGCAACTCACTCTAGTATTCTTTCTTGGATAATCCTATGGACAGAGGAGCCTGGTGGGCTAGAGTCCGTAGGGTCGCAAAGAGTCAGACATGACTGAATCAACTTTGCATGCTGACTTTTTACAAGACTGCTTTCGTTGCTTAAATTGCTTACCTAGGCTTCCCACCCAGAGACTCTTGATCAACACATTCATCAGTAATCCTTATTCCCTTTAAATTCAATGGACACTGTTGTTAGTTCCCTTTCTTGAAGCTCCCTGTTGGTCTTCATGACATTCCCTTCCCATTCTCTTCCCTCTTCTTGGATGACACCTTCTTGCTTTCTTCAGGGGGTCCTCTCCACCTTCTCTGCTCCCTAGGCGCCATCCTTAGATTCTGTTGCTCTGCTTATTCTAAATTTTCACTTGGGTGATCTGACTACTCCCATGGCTTCAGCTGCCTGCATGGGGCTCCACTCTAGCTGTCCTAAAATATTTTTCCTTAAATAAGTTGTCTTCCCTCTCTAGTCTCCCAGCCTTGGCTTATGCCCTACAGAGGCTGCCACCAGCTCCCAGTCCATTTCCTCTGGATAGCTCTTTTGCATCCTTGTGGATTCAGCATGGATTTTATTTCCCACAGCAGAGATCTTGCAATTCTTTTGCTCTCAATAAGTACCGAATTCACTTAAAAAACTATGCATGTCCTTGCACAAATTATGCTGACCATCAGAAAGTGTTATCATAAGTTTAGAAAGTTGCAAATGAGTTAATTTCTAGTTTACTGGAAACACTGACATTTTAAAACAAAACTGGACTTTAAATATTTTAAATACTTCAGTGATTTGATACTTTTCATCACCCTCTTAAAGATGGAACCACTCTTTAATAGTTTGAAATTTTGTATCATTTCGCTTTCCCTTTGTATTTATATTTTCATTCTACTTCTCACCTCCATGTAAATTATTTTAATCTTGAAAATCTTTCATTGATCAGTCTCTCATAGCTCTTTGCCACATAAATATGTAAATAAATTGAAATTTTAAAAGTCCCATGATCACAAAATTTTGTTACATTTTTTCCTTCTGGATTGAGTTTTCATTACAATTACATAGCACATGGCAGCACACAATAAAGCAAAAGATTATAAAATATATTACAAGTTTTGATAAATAATTATTAACCCCAGAAGTAAATGATTAATGAGACAGGCCTTCATAAAATTGATTTATATATCCACGGATCAGTTCAGTTCAGTCGCTCAGTCGTGTCCGACTCTTTGCGACCTCATGAATTGCAGCACACCAGGCCTCCCTGTCCATCACCAACTCCCAGAGTTCACTCAAACTCATGTCCATCAAGTCGGTGATGCCATCCAGCCATCTCATCCTCTGTCGTCCCCTTCTCCTACTGCCCCCAATCCCTCCCAGCATCAGAGTCTTTTCCAATGAGTCAATTCTTCGTATGAGGTGGCCCAAGTACTGGAGTTTCAGCTTTAGGATCAGTACTCCCAAAGAACACCCAGGGTTGATCTCCTTTAGAATGGACTGGTTGGATCTCCTTGCAGTCCAAGGGACTCTCAAGAGTCTTCTCCAACACCACAGTTCAAAAGCATCAATTCTTCGGTGCTCAGCTTTCTTCACAGTCCAACTCTCACATCCTTACTTATTACCCAAATGAGATAACATTTCTGCATCAATTCTATTCCAATTTTTTTTTACACGTAAGCATTGCAAAATCTCAATCACATACAGAATCAAAGTGTTATTAAGACAATGTCATATTGACTCTTTGAGCCCTCCAAAATGACTGTTTAAAATAACAATTATCTAGCATAAAAATTATTTAAGACTAGAATCAAAGTGTTATTAAGACAATGTCATATTGACTCTTTGAGCCCTCCAAAATGACTGTTTAAAATAACAATTATCTAGCATAAAAATTATTTAAGACTTTCTTTTGTTTAACAACTCTATTATATGCTCCCTTAATTTTGTAAAAGGATTTGTGCTTCAGTTAGTGGAGTAATTTGTCTTCTCAATTCCTAGAGCATAAACCCAAAGTTTTTAGCAAAACTTACTGAATGACTCTTAATTATATCACTTACTTTTTCACCAAGCTGTATCTTATTTAACCCTCTATGTTCAGAAAGATTTAGGGAATATATTAAAAAAAAATTGATTTCAAAACTCCTTTGTTGATACTTTTTTTTCTTTGCTAAATATTTCCACATGCTTAAAATACATTTTTATCAAATCCTAGGAGCTTCCAAATATAATCATTCAACTTATGGAAAATATATAAAATACAACCTATCTGGCATAAATACTTTGGCCACCTGATGCAAAGAACTGACCCATTGGAAAAGAACCCGATGCTGGGAAAGATTGAAGGCAAGTGGAGAAGGGAACTACAGAGGATGAGATGGTTGGATGGCAACACTGACTCGATGGACATGAGTTTGAGCAAGCTCCAGGAGTTGATGATGGACAGGGAAGCCTGGTGTGCTGCAGTCCATGGGGTCACAAAGAGTCAGACACAACTAAGGGACTGAACTGGCATAAACAATCTTCACTCTTAAGGGAGATGCATTTGGTCTTTCTATGTGGAAAGAAATTAATTGTTTTATGGTCTGTTTGGCTTCGGGTTATGTGAGTGTGTGTTTGTTTTTTTTTTAAATAACATCATAACCGACCCAGTTATTCTGTTAATGTCCACATTTCCCTGACTTTGCAGCATCTTGTGTCTTGCTGGTATTTCTGAAGGGCAATTATCAACTGGAAATTGAACAGAAGAATGAATTCATTCAATCTGCAGATTATTTTTAAAGCTATTTTCTTTGTACATGTTTACTGTATGGTTTATTTCTTTCAGTTAAGACTGGGTAAAAAATTAAATTAGATGCAAGAATAGAATTGTATTGATCATATGTTGATGGATAAGTTATACTGATTGCATGACAACCAGCCTCAAATAATCAGAATACTTACAGTTACTAGGTACTCAATAAATGCTTTGCTGAGGAAATCAATAATGAATGGGGAAAGAAGTCCCAAACAAATGTTAATAGTTGCTTGAAATTTTCCAGTAATCTATGTCCACTTCTGAAATTTCTCCTGTTTCTATTTCTCTTAAAAAGAAAATTAATGTCAGCAACTCAAATTTAATAAGTTTCTACTAGGTGTCAGGCACTGTTTTAAGTGTTTTGCCTGTATTAATTTAATTGTCACACTGCTATGGGGTTGCTATAAAAATTAAAAGTGTATAAAGTTCTTACACAAACAGAAATCTGTATCTAATATTAAGAGATTTAGTTGATATCTTTCTAAATTTTATTTAACTGGGAAATGATATTATTCCCCAATCCTCTAAGAGTACAAGTTACATATGTCTGCAGTTGTTACAAAAGCCTCTCATTTTATTTTATTTTTTAACTTTTTTTTTTTTTTGAGTCACACCTTGGGGCTTTCAGGATCTGAGTTCCCTGCCTGAGCAGGGATTAAACCCAGGCTCTGACAGTGAAAGTGCCAAATCCTGACCACTGGACCACAAGGAAATTTCCAGAAGCCTCTGATTTTTAAATAACCAATTCAAATCCTTCCAGAACCTGTGCTGATAAGCCAAACTCTGTTTGTGTGGCATTTTGAAGTATTCACTTTTTTTCTACATAAATAGGATGCAACCAGGCACATTTAAACTGTCCAGTTAAATCTCCCGTGTCTGAAATAGTTGTTTTAGACATCTGACCCTCTGAATCTGCTCACAGTGGCCACGGGTGCCATCGTCCTCAACTTGCCTAGAGAAAATGTACACATTTGCAAACTATGGAAACTCTGGAAGTTGGCCGTTGACTCTTCACAGTTTGCATTTGTTGCTATTCATCTTTAAAACCTTAGTTATCTTACATCCTGTATGGATGGACAGCTCTACCCACAGAATATTTATCAAGGCCAGGCTATTGGGTGATTACTAAATTCCGTGACATCTCCTAAGGGTGTTTAACAGAGTAGAGCATTTTAGTTTCTCTTCTTAGCTGTTTTTGGTTCTCCTGGCATTGCCAAAGGGCAATCCTGCATCCATTCAAGGTTACGGGGTGTGAAATAATATTCTTGAGTACACAGCTCCAGTAGCAGTCCATTACTTATAAATTAGGGTGGCCGACAGTGTTGGTTTGCCTTGAACACTCTGAGTTTACGCCTCTTTTCCCAGCCTGCTGCCTAGTATTTGTACCAGGCGTTTCACGTTCTGATGGCATACTTTTATTAACAGTGGAATGAAAGGCTGGGATGTTTCTGACAGACTTCCACTTTATTCGAATTGAAATATAGTTGATGTCTATTTTGCAGTTTCAGGTGTTCTAAATAGTAATTTAACATCTGTGTGTATTATGAAATGATCGCCAAGCTGAGTCTGGTAACACTCTGTCTCCATACAGTTATTATGATATTATTGACCTATTCCTTACACTGTACATTACGTCTCTGTCATTTATTTATTATATAACTGGAGGCTTGCACCTCTTAATCCGGTTCATCCATTTCCCCCCACCTCTCCTCCATTCTGAAAACCCCCTGTTTGTTCTCTGTATCTATGAATCTGTTTTTGTTTTGTTGGTTTGTTTTAGATTTCACACTTAAGTGAGATCATGTGGTAACTGTCTTTCTCTTTCTGACATTTCACTTAGCATAATAGTTTCTAGATCACAAAAGGCAAGATTTAATAATTTATGGCCTAGTAATAGTCCACTGAATATATCGGCCTCAGCCGATCCCATGAGAGTCCTGGCGCTGGGAAAGCCTGTCAGGGTTGCTTGAAATGAAGCCAGGTCTTTATTTTTCACCAACGTCTCCCATCCCCCTTACCAGTGACAAATTATAGGATGGAAACTGCCCCTGGGGCAAGAACATGACATTGGATAGGCAGCATGTTTTCAGTGAAGGGCAATTCCTGGAGCTGGAACCAACTGTGAGCTGTCAACAGCCAACATTCCCAGCAGCCAGGGGAACCTTGCCACGGTCCTGCAGGGGGAATCTGGGTGGTACAGCATGCGGCATTCATGACAGCAACAATGAGAAGGAAGGAAGGAGGAAGGTGGGTTAGTTTTATAAAAATTACTGAGTTTTCATATTTCAAGAAAGTTGATCACCAAAGCTGTTGACCTAATCTAAAAGAGGTCATCCCACCTCCCCACAGCCCTGGCAAATGGAAATGTTTGAGCTGGATATTCTTATGGAAAAAATGAACCTCATCCCTTACCTCAAACCATACATACAAAATTATTCATCATCATAGCAGAAACATCATAGTGAAGTGAAAGTCCCTCAGTCGTTTCTGACTCTTTGAGACCCCACAGACTGTAGCCTGCCAGGTTCCTCTGTACCATGGAATTCTCCAGGCAAGAATACCAGATCCTGCCAGGTTCCTCTGTACCATGGAATTCTCCAGGCAAGAATACCAGATTGGATTGCCATTCCCTTCTCCAGGGGATATTCCCAAGCCAGGGATTGAATCCAGGTCTCCCACATTGCAGGCAGGTTCTTTACAGGCTGAGCTACCAGGGAAACCAGGAAACATCATAACCCAAAAGTCAAAGTTAAGCCATAAAATCTTTAGAAGAAAATATAGAAGAAATTCTTTGTGACTTTGGGAAAGTAAAGATTTCTTAGAGAGGACACACATGCAAAGAACAAATCATACGAAAATTTGATAAATTTGATTTTGTTAAAATTAACACCTTCTCTTCTTCTTAAGCCACCGTTAAACGTAAACCACTGACTAGCAGACAATATTCACAATACGTATACCTTGCCAGAGACTTGTATCTAACACATATAATTAGTGTTTACAACTCAAGAATTAGACAAAACCCCAATTTAAAAGATGTGAACAGAAATTTAACTAAAGGAAACTTATGAATGGCCAGCAAGCATGTGAAAAAATAGTTCCATTTGACAGGAGCAGAGTGGGTGTTCAAAAGAATAGAGTGGAAACTCATGAATATCCGATTATACTTTATTAATAAAAAATGTATTGATCCATAAAGAAATATGTTAAAATATATATATAAAACTTTATTTTTATGCACCTTTTACTCTCAAATAATGATCTGGATGATAAATTATGTGGTCACCTCACCTGTGAACGTAACTCCGACTTCCCTAGTTGGGTATCATGAGTCTCCACTCCCTTCTCTTGTTTTTATTGAGATATAGTTCCTGTACAATATTATATAAGTTACAGGTGTACCACATACTGATTCACAATCTTTAAAGGTTATGCTCCATTTACTGTTATTATAAAATATTGACTGTATTCTGTGTGCTGTATACTATATTCCTGTAGCTTATTTTATACATAATAGTTTGTATCTTTTAATCTTCTATCTCTGTCTTTTTTCTCCCTCTTTTCTTTCCCCAGTGATAATAACTAGTTTGTTCTCTATATCTGTGAGCCTGTTTATTTTTTGTTATATTCACTAGGAGAAGGAAATGGCAACCTACTCCAGTACTCTTGCCTGGAAAATCCCAGGGATGGAGGAGCCTGGTAGGCTGCAGTCCATGGAGTCGCTAAGAGTTGGACACGACTGAGTGACTTCACTTTCACTTTTCACTTTCATGCATTGGAGAAGGAAATGGCAACCCACTCCAGTGTTCTTGCCTGGAGAATCCCAGGGACGGGGGAGCCTGGTGGGCTGCCGTCTATGGGGTCGCACAGAGTTGGACACGACTGAAGCGACTTAGCAGCAGCAGCAGCAGTTTATTTTAGTTTTTAAATTCCATGGATCAATAACATCACGCAGTATTTGTCTTTCTCTAATTTATTTCACTTAACATAATGCCCTCGAAGTCCAGCAATGTTGCTGTTAATAGCAAAGTTTCATTCTTTTTTATGACTGAGTAGTATTCCGTTGTGTATATTAATGCATATATTTACACCACGTCTTCATCCATTCATCTGTTGATGGAAACTTATTTTGCTTCTGTATCTTGGCAACTGTAAATAATGCTGCTATAAACATGGGGTGTATATATCCTTTAGAATTAGTGAGTTGGTTTTTTTTTCAGATTTTTTTTCAGATAAAGAATGAAACTGCTGGGTCGTGTGGTAGTTTTGGGCTCCCCAGGCAGCTCAGTAGTAAAGAATCTGCTTGCCAATGCAGGCGATGCCAGAGACGCAGGTTCAATATCTAGGTCGGGAAGATCCCCTGGAGGAGGAAATGACAACCCACTGTTAGCATTCTTGCCTGGGAAATTCTATGCACAAAGGAGCCTGGCAGGCTACAGTCCATGGGGTCACAAAGAGTCAGACGTGACTGAGCGACTATGCGTGCATGGTGGTTATGGTTTTTTGAGAAACTGTCGCTTCCTTCTTTTTGATACACATTCTGCTCCTGTCAAATGGAACTATTCACTTTTCTACAAGCAGGTCTTGCATTTTTCTGCATCTTTGCCTTGATTTCTGTTAGTTCCCAATCCTCAACTCCATTCCCATTTTCACACTTGTTTCCTACCACTTTTTTCAAGGACCCAGCTTACTCTTCTGTGAAGCCCTTTTCTCTAACCAGATTTCTGTTCCCTGCACTTTAATTAGTTTGGATGATTTATCACATTTTACATCTGTAGTTCTTTAAACGCATGTTTCACCTCCTCTTCTTACCTCCAAGTGCTTTAAGGTCAGAGGTATCACCTTATTCATCTTTATATCACCCATAGTTCCTACAGTGTATGTACTCAGTAAACATTTGTTAAATAAATATGTGAAAAAATAAACAAACCAATGAACGAATGCTTTGTTTAGCACAGATGCTGAGCATGATATCAGCATGTGTGGTGTACTGAAACAGACTTATAAGGCTTTTTTTTTTTTTTTCATTGAATTTGTGATCATTGGTAAAATTGACAAATCCATTTTAGGATAAGGTCTGTGGATACAGAGTAGTTAAAAATCTTTCTTTCTCACACTTGTGGTATCTTGAGATTAATCAGAATCCTTTTGACATCCTGCTACAAAAAGAAGAGGGAAATTCTGAAATGTGGAAGTTCTATTCAAAAGGTCTTGATCCATGGTTTGCCTGTCCCCAGGACAGCCTGTTCCAGAAGAATCAGGACTCCAGCCAACAGCTCAGATATTGACATGTGATGCCCATTGTTTGAAGATTCTGCCCCCAAGCTTCTTCCATGAGGAAGAGCCAGGATTTTATCTGATCATCATTCAGGTTGATCTATAAAGGCACACGGACATCATGTTTCAGAATTTTTGAGTATGCTGGCCATCAGTTCAGTTCAGTTCAGTTCAGTCCCTCAATCGTGTCCGACTCTTTGCGACCCCATGAATCGCAGCACGCCAGGCCTCCCTGTCCATCACCAACTCCTGGAGTTCACTCAGACTCATGTCCATCGAGTCAGTGATGCCATCCTGCCATCTCACCCTCTGTCGTCCCCTTCTCCTCCAGCCCCCAATCCCTCCCAGCATCAGAGTCTTTTCCAGTGAGTCAACTCTTCGCATGAGGTGGCCAAAGTACTGGAGTTTCAGCTTTAGCATCATTCCTTCCAAAGAAATCCCAGGGCTGATCTCCTTTAGAATGGACTGTTTGGATCTCCTTGCAGTCCAAGGGACTCTCAAGAGTCTTCTCCAACACCACAGTTCAAAAGTATCAATTCTTCGGCACTCAGCCTTCTTCACAGTCCAACTCTCACATCCATACATGACCACAGGAAAAACCATAGCCTTGACTAGACGGACCTTTGTTGGCAAAGTAATGTCTCTGCATATTGTCTCACACATAATACATGTTTGTGGTTCAAAAAATAATAATATGCTGCTGCTGCTAAGTCTCTTCAGTCATGTCCTACCCTGAAACCCTAGCCCATCAGGCTCCTCTGTCCATTGGATTCTCCAAGCACGACTACTGGAGTGGGTTCCTTGCTCTCCTCCAGGGGATCTTCCTGACTCAGGGATCAAATCTGCATCTCTTAAGTCTACCGGCATTGGCAGGCAGGTTCTTTACCACCAGCATCATCTAATAATATGATAATATCAGCCCAATAATATGGTAGTCTCTCCTTCTTCAAAAGGAATACATTCCAACACCCCAATAGATGTCAGAAACTGCAGATAGTACTGAATACTATATATACCATTTTTTCCTATGTATATCTATTTATGATAAATTTTAATTTATGATTTTAGCATAGTAAGAGATTAACAACAATAATAAAACTGAACAATTATAATAATGTACTGTAAAACAGAATGTGGTCAACCTTGGAATATTTTAATGCCTCTTTATCTGTTGAGGATGTAGAATCAATAAAATCATGGGCTTTTTTTCTTAGCAGCTCAAATGATGCAAATGTATTAACTTAGAGTTCTGAAGTTCTACACAAACTTATGTACAGGTAATACATGTCAGAAGTCTGATGTGTGTCTCACTGGGCTAACATCAAATTGTGGCAGGACTGGGTTTCCCTCTGGAGTACTGTGCCTAGTCACTTCAGTCCTGTCTGACTCTTTGTGACTGCATGGACTGTAGCCCTCCAGGCTCCTCTGTTCATGGGATTTCCCAGGCAAGAATACTGGAGTGGGTTGCCATTCCCTCCTCCAAGGGATCTTCCCGACCCAGGGATCAAACCTGTGTCTCCTGCATGGCAGGCCAAGTCTTTACTTCTGAGCTACCAGGTCCTTGCTTATTTAGGTTGTTGGTGGAATAGAATCCTTGCTGGGATCTCCATTTTCTTGCTGGGTGTCATCTGAGGGCTGGTCCCAGCTTCCAGAGTCTGCCTGCATAGCCACATGATTTAGCCTATGGCCCCCTTTCCTCTATTTTCAAAGAATCAGGGGCACTCTTAGCATATCAGAAACACTGGCAGGTTTGGAAGTATGGAGTAATAAAAGTCAAATATATGCAATGAGTTCTTAAAACGGTGAGAACATGAAAGTATTAACTAAGGATAGTGATATTAAAGCATCTCCCCAGATGCCTTATTAAGAAAGCCATTCTTACATCCACCATGAGAACTGGCAAAAGGTCAGTTCATGATTTCAAGACATATTGATAAATTACATGGGCATTCGACACTAGAAACCAAGACAAGAGATCTGGAATTTAGGACAAAGGGATAACTCTTGAAAAGGCTCTGAATAAATGAAGAGAGATCCTTTAATCAGTTCTCACTGATTCCATAAAAGACATATAACTTTATGATTCTTATCACAAAGTGCAGCCACTCAAGTCTCAGTCACTTCAGTTCAGTCGCTCAGTCATGTCCTACTCTTTGCAACCCCATGGACTGCAGTACGTCAGGCTTCCCCATCCATCACCAACTTCCAGAGCTTACTCAAACTCACATCCATCGAGTCGGTGATGCCATCCAACCATCTCATCCTCTGTCATCCCCTTCTTTAATCTTTCCCATCATCAGGGTCTTTTCCAGTGAGTCAGTTCTTTGCATTAGGTGGCCAAAGTATTGGAGTTTCAGCCTCAGCATCAGTCCTTCCAATGAATATTCAGGACTGATTTCCTTTAGGATGGACTGGTTGGATCTCCTTGCAGTCCAAGGGACTCTCAAGAGTCTTCTCCAACACCACAGTTCAAAAGCATCAATTCTTCGGTGCTCAATTTTCTTTACAGTGCAACCCTCACGTCCATACATGACTACTGGAAAAACCATACTTTGACTAGATGGACCTTTGTTGGCAAAGTAATGTCTCTGCTTTTTAATACGTGGTCTAGGTTGGTCATAGCTTTTCTTCCAAGGAGCAAGTGTCTTTTAATTTCATGGCTGCAATCACTGTCTGCAATGATTTTGGAGCCCCCCAAAATAAAGTCTCTCGCTGTTTCCATTGTTTCCCCATCTATTTGCCATGAAGTGATCGGACCCGATGCTATGATCTTAGTTTTATGAATGTCGAGTTTTAAGCCTACTTTTTCACTCTCCTCCTTCACTTTCATCAAAAGGCTCTTTAGTTCTTCTTCACTTTCTGCCAAAAGGGTGGTGTCATCTGCATATCTGACGTTATTGATATTTCTCCCAGCGATCTTGATTCCAGCTTGTGCTTCTTCCAGCCCAGCGTTTCTCATGATGTACTCTGCATATAAGTTAAATAAACAGGGTGACAATATACAGCCTTGACATACTCCTTTCCCAGTTTGGAACCAGTCCGTTCTTCCATGTCCAGGTCTAACTGTTGCTTCTTGACCTTCATACAGATTTCTCTGAAGGCAAGTGAGGTGGTCTGGTATTTCCATCTCTGGAAGAATTTTCCTTTGTTGTGATCCACACAAAGGCTTTGGTGTAGTCAATAAAGAAGAAGTAGATGTTTTTCTGGAACTCTCTTGCTTTTTTGATGATCCAATGGATGTTGGCAGTTTGATCTCTGGTTCTTCTGCCTTTTCTAAATCCAGCTTGAACTTCTGGAAGTTCATGGTTCACATACTGTTGAAGCCTGGCTTGGAGAATTTTAAGCATTACTTTGCTAGAATGTGAGATGAGTGCGATTGTGCAGTACTTGGAACATTCTTTGTCATTGCCTTTCTTTGAGATTGGAATGAAAATTGACATTTCCAGTCCTGTGGCCACTGCTGAGTTTTCCAAATTTGTTGGCATATTGAGTGCAGCACTTTCACAGCATCATCTTTTAGGATTTGAAATAGCTCAACTGGAATTCCATCACCTCCACTAGCTTTGTTCATGAAACTATGAGCCATGCCGTGTAGGGCCGCCCAAGATGGATGGGTCATAGTGGAGAGTTCTGACAAAACGTGGTCCACTGAAGAAGGGAATGGCAAACCACTTCAGTATTCTTGCCTTGAGAACCCCATGAACAGTATGAAAAGGCAAAAAGATAGGACACTGAAAGATGAACTCCCCAGGTCGGTAGGTGCCCACTATGCTTCTGGAGAAGAGTGGAGAAATAACTCCAGAAAGAATGAAGAGATGGAGTCAAAGCAAAAACAACGTCCAGCTGTGGCTGTGACCAGTGATGGAAGTAAAGTCCGATGCTGTAAAGAGCAATATTGCGTAGGAACCTGGAATGTTAGGTCCATGAATCAAGGCAAGTTGGAAGTGGTCAGACAGGAAATGGCAAGAGTGAACGTCGACACTTTAGGAATCAGTGAACTAAAATGGATTGGAACGGGTGAATTTAACTCAGATGACCATTGTGTCTACTACTGTGGGCAAGAATCCCTTAGAAGAAATGGAGTAGCCATCATAGTCAACAAAAGAGTCCGAAACGCAGTACTTGGATGCAGTCTCAAAAATGACAGAATGATCTCTGTTCGTTTCCAAGGCAAATCATTCAATATCATAGTAATCCAAGTCTATGCCCCAACCAGTAACGCTGAAGAAGCTGAAGTTGAACAGTTCTATGAAGACCTACAAGACCTTCTAAACTAACACCCTAAAAAGATATCCTTTTCATTATAGGGGACTGGAATGCAAAAGGAGGAAGTCAAGAAATACCCAAGAATGACAGGTGAATTTGGCCTTGGAGTACAAAACGAAGCAGGGGAAAGGCTAACAGAGTTTTGTCAAGAGAATGCACCCATATCTGGGAGAAGGCCGTTCCTCAGGCAGGGTGTGCCTACTGGGTTTATGGACTCCCTGAAGGCCAGGGTGGCCCAGGTGACATGAACGAGGGGAGAGTAGGAAGAGACGAGGGCAACTGAGGAGCAGGAACAGTAAAATTGAAGTTCAGGGAACACCTTCTAGAGGAAAAGATGATGGTGGGAGAAAAGTAAACGCTAAAATTAGATGACAGGCTTTGCTCATAGGCTAGATCTCAAGTCAAATCTACATATTCAAGGGCTTCCCAGGTGGCCCTAGTGGTAAAGAACCTGCCTGCCAAAGCAGGAGACACAACAGACGTGGGTTTGATCCCTGGGTCGGGAAGATCCCCTGGAGGAGGAAATGGAAATGCATACCAGGATTCTTGCCTGAAAAGTCCCATGGACAGAGAAGCCTACAAACCATGATGTCACAAAGAGTCAGACAGGACTGAGCAACAGCATGTACCCACTACATATCCCACATTCACTCCACAGCCAGGCAGGTGCCAGGTGTAAAAGATGAATGAATAGTCTGGATGTCTAACAGGTTCTGTGTGGCTCACAGATCCATCTTCCACGAAATACCCCAGAGGTTTTCAACCATCTTATAGATACAACTAAAACTCAAGCCACCCTTTTAGGGGCTGGGAGGCCATGGTGTAAGGCTGTATCAGCAAAAAACCAATTTAAACAGGGTCATCCCCTACTTGCCCTCAATGAAACATCTCCTTGGAAGGAGATGCGAGGCCTGGCTTTGGATGCCCCCAAACTCTCTGGAGCTCTGGGGCTCTACTTCCGGGCCCCACGCCAGGGTGGAGCATATGTGAGCTGCTGTGCAAGGCTCCCGGAGTTCAAGGGCAGGCCTGGCTTTCTTTTCTAAGCTTGCTCAGATCTTCAGCCAGCTTACCCACTTAGGAAGTTCGCCTTGCCCTTGTGGAGAACAAACATTTACAAAAGATGGCCTGGAATTCTGCTCCGGTGTCATTTAGGGAGGCCAACTGTTCCCAAGGCTGCGGGCCAACTTTTCCTCAGTGAGAAGGCCCCTCTGTGTGGGCCCCTCATGACAGAGCTCAGGGTGCAAATGAGGTTGATGGTTTTCTGTTCTCTTCCCCTTACCCTTCTTATCTCCCATAGAAAACAAGATTCACGGTGTTTTCCCTCATTTTGCCTTCATTAATCTTACTAGGCGTCGGCAAAGCTTGTTCCCTGAACGCCCCGATGGGGAATGTTTTCTTTACTGAAGTTCACGATTCTCCTATTCAAATCACTAATTTCCATGGTTTCACCTCAGTGCTTTAGTGCTCTCAGGCCTTTCAAGAATGAGCTCAATTATCAACCCTGAGTGAATCTGAAACCTGATTCCGTCTTCTTATGATCTGATGAAAGGAATGGGGTTTTATAAATGTCACTAAAGAAACAGTCAAACCTAGACTGCTAGTGGTTGGCGAGGCAATAATTCCCCCCTGTGAATTTGTGGCTTATTAGCTTTCGAATATTTGAAGCAGATCAGTGGTCCGGTGGTCATTGTGTGTCTTAGGGGGTTAAGATTTTACCCTGAAAAACATTCCTTATAATACTTGGCATGCACATTCCAAAAAAAAAAAAAAATCCTATCACAAGACTGGCAGTTTTTAAATTAATTATTTGAGCTTGAACAATTCAAAAGCATCATCAAATTAAAACAAGGTAATTTGGCACAGAGGTTATTGCCCATCATGTCTTCTAATTACTTTTCTGTATTTTGAAAAAACAAAAACAAAACATTAAATGCTGAGATAATGAACTTTGGGGGCGGCGTTCCGCAGCAATCCCCTTGGTGATAGAAAAACAGTGCTGACTTCCAAACAGACCCAACTCATCTTTCCCAGAAAGATCTGTTTGTAGGAAGTGGCAAGTCAAAGACTCAGGCTCCTTAGGACATCTTTACAGCACCACAGCCACAAATTGCCCACACAGTTATGGAGCAAGGAGAATTTTTAAAAAAATAGACACAAGGGTGCTTTACAAAAAATTCAACTTTTAAAAGTAGAATTTACATATTATTAAGTAGATCTATTTCAGGTGTGTAACTTGAGTTTTGACAAATGTACACGGCTGTGCAGCCACCAGTGTGATCAAGATAAAGCACAGTTCCATCACCCTCCAAGTCTCCCTGTGTCCCTCACAGTCCGCACCCTCCCCCACTCCACTTTTCAGGCCCAGGCAACCACTGATCCATTTTCTGCCACTATAGATTAGGATCTCATATAAATGGAATCATAGAGTATGTACTCTTTTGTGTCTAGCTTCTTTCATTCATCAAAATATTTCTTTAAAAATCTGTCCATATTTCTATGTATGTCCATAGCTTGCCCTTTTTATTGCTGAACAGTATTTTATGGTATGCATGTACCAACATTTATTTTCCCCCCCCATGTTTTCTGTTTTAATAAAGTTACTATGAACATTTGTGTACAAGTCTCTGTGTGGACACATCAAGTGTTTTTGCAAGAATAAATGTAAGAAATAGAAAAGGTTTGTGTAGAGCCCATGAGTTCAGTTGTCAAAGGGGAGAGGTGGGTGATGTAGATGAGGAAAGCAGGGTAGGTATAAGCCAAAAGGGGTGGTGGGGAATCCAAAAATTTACCGTAGGAATAGTTTTCAACTCCTGGTATGTAGAAATCATGTTAAGAAATATGAAACAGTAATGGATTAAAAATGAGAGCTTTACAGATCAACTCATTCCTTTGGGTCAAGGAACAAAGCACCTTTTCCAGACTTTCCCTTTCCCACAAGCATCATGGCATTAAGAATCAAGAACATAAAATTTGGGCTTAGACAGTCTTGGGTTTGAATTCCTGATCCACACCCACTAGCTATTCATATGATCCTGAACAAGTCTCCCAACTCTCTGAATCTTACTTTCCTTATTTGTAAAATGGGGGTGATTTGATAACAGCTGTCTCATAGAGGGTGATAAAGAATAAATGAAATAAAGGCTTATTGGGGTTAGTCTAAACATTTCCAGAAAACACTGATTCTCTCCCTCACTTTGGCATAAGTTGCATGCCAGTCCCAGACACATTACTCCATCTTCTGTTATTAAATCCTCATTCTATTTTATTAAATAGGAAACGAGTTTCAGAGTGATGAGAATGCAATGATGAGTCCAATGATGAGGGTGGAGGAGGAGAACCACCACCTCTAGCTGGACTTTGTGATGCTTCCCGAAAGCACAAGCCCTGGCCCGACACTTTTTGAGACCCTGGATGTCTGTCCTCACACATTTGCCGTGAGTCTCACCTTTCCCGCATCACTGCAGCCTCTGCCACTGTCCACAGCCCATATGTCCAATGTTCTCAGGAGTAACTGGAGGCAGAACTTCCCTAAGAGCAGCTCTCAGGCTAACCTGAACCGGGCTTTCAACTCACTTACTGCTCTATACCGTTTTCCCAGGACCTGGTTCAGTGCCTGGCATGTGGTAGGACCCAGGTCTATGTGCCCTGAAGGAAGGAAGAAAGGAGGAAGGAGCATTCTGGGAACAACATAGCTGTTCCTAACGAGAACATTCTTCCTACTGCCTGTGTGTGTGCATTCATGCGTGTACGCACACACACACACACACACACAGCTTGAACCCATGAATGATTGCAATAAAATATAATTATATCCCAGTAAAAGGACAATTAGGCAGATTATTTCTATAGATGTGGTGTTGCTTTTGGGCTTATACAGTCTCTATTGAAATTTTTAAAGTCTATAGTCATTTGCTTTAAATTTTATATATTTTATATGTGTACACACACACACATACACACACACCCACACACACACACACACACCCACACACACACGTGTCTGTCTGAGCTGACTTACCAGAGAATAAAAGTTCAACTAATAAAAAGATTATATTTAGTTAGGATATTAAGGAATATCTGTGTGCTAAACATTTTCATTCTAATGAGATAACTTTCAACTCTAATATTTGTTGTTTGGTTTTCATTTGCTTATGAAAATTTGGGAGCAACTCCTACAAAGAACACATTTCTAGGAGTTTTTTTCTTCCCACATTAATGGTGGATATAAAACAGTACCAAAATTTTCAACTCCAGGCTGTGTTTGGCAGGAGAGGACCCATTACAAGAAATAGACCAAAGATCTTAAATGACCAGGCATTTGGTGACATGCTCGGCAGAACAATTTTTTGAAGAAACAGTCTTAGAAACCAGTAACTTCTTTCTGCTGTCCCTTCTTATCATGCTGGGGCTAGGTTTTTCAGTGTTGTAAGAGATTGACTTGTGAGTAATACAATCACACCTAGAGAGCTGAAAGAGACTCAAGGCAGCCCTGAGTTCCAAAGCTTCACTTTCCTGAAAAAGAAAGTGAAATATGGACTCTAAAAAACAAAACAAGTGAATGAACACAAAACAGAAGCAGACTCACAGAGAACAAACTGGTGGTTGTCAAAGAGGAGGCAGAATGGGAGATGAGTGACATATGTAAGGGAACTGAGAGGTCCAAACTCGTAGTTATAAAGTAAACAAGTCCCGGGAATATAAAGTGCAGCAGAGGGAATATAGTCAATAGTATTGTAATAACTTTGTATGGTGACAGATGGTAACTAGACTTATCATGGTGATCATTTCATAATGTCTAAAAATATCTAATCTCTATGTGGTGCTCCTGAAGCTAATATAATATTGTAAGTCAATTATATTTCAATAAAAAAAAAGAAAGTGAAATGACTCTTTTAGTTCACAAAATAAATAAGTGGCACTGGTAAGTCCAGAAGCCCAGATCTTCTAATAGTCATGCCAGTGTTAACAAATGTTATACACCTTTCATTTCGAAAAGTTTCAAACACAGGAAAGCAGAAAAAAGTAGTACAATGAACAATACACACTCCATATACATTCAACAAATGTCAATATTTGCCACACTTGCTTGATATTTTTCTCTTTCTGTCTGTACACCTGAGAAAAGTGTAAGACTTACATACAATTCTTTTTGTCCTTACAATATATCCCATTAAAGAATGGTGGATGGTGGTTTAGTCGCCAGGTCATGTCCAACTCTTGCGACCCCGTGGACTGTAGCCCACCAGGCTCCTCTGTCCGTGGAATTCTCCAGGCAAGAATACTGGAGTGGGTTGCCATTTCCTTCTCCAGGGGACCTTCCTGACCTAGGGATCGAACCTGCGTTTCCTATATTGCAGGTGGTCTCCTCACTGCAGGTGGATTCTCTACTGCTGAGCCACCAGGGAAGCCCATTAAAGAATACTATACTCAGAAGTTACCTTAAAAATTCTTTTATTTGTATGGTTATGTATCAGTTTGATGCACAGTTAAGATCATTTATTCCTGTTTTGATTAAATTTGAGGGCTTGTTTCTTTCCATTTGATATAAGAATTTTTTAGAATATAAGCATTTACAGTGTTCAAAAGTCCAGGTGATACAAAAAATGTCCTTTCCTTTTTATATCCTTATAGAAGTCTCACTCCCTTCCTCAACCCCTCTCCTTCATAAGTAGATATTTTAATCCTACTGCAGTTTGTCCTTCCTGTAGTTCTATTTTAGAAAAATAAGCAAATACAAATATCTTAATAGTCTTCCTTCTTTCTTACATAAAAGGTAGAAATTACTATTCCTATAATGCAGTTCTGCATCTTCATTGTGTTTCATTCAACAATATATCCTGGAGACATCTCTGTATTGGTTCATCGTTCTCTTTTATGGCTGCAAAACTTTCCATTATGTGGATGATCCTGACAGCTCCCTTTTAATGGACATGTGGGCCATCTCTGATCTTTTGCCATGAGATAATGCTGCAGTGAATAACTATTCTTTCATGCATATGCTGTTTCAAATTTGTGGAGGCTTGTTTTCAGAGCAGACTCTTAGAATATTGCTTGCCAAAGGGTAAATGCATGTATAATTTTAATAGATATGGCCAAGTCTCCTCCATAGGAACATAGCATTTTGCATCGTACCAAACCTGTATGAGAAACTTGTTCCCACACAGCCTCACAGTGTTATCAAGCTTTAGGATTTCTGCCAGCTGTGGATGTGAGAGCTGGACTGTGAAGAAGGCTGAGCGCCGAAGAATTGATACTTTTGAACTGTGGTGTTGGAGAAGACTCTTGAGAGTCCCTTGGACTGCAAGGAGATCCAACCAGTCCATTCTGAAGGAGATCAGCCCTGGGATTTCTTTGGAAGTACTGATGCTAAAGCTGAAACTCCAGTACTTTGGTCACCTCATGCGAAGAGTTGACTCATTGGAAAAGACTCTGATGCTGGGAGGGATTGGGGGCAGGAGGAGAAGGGGACGACAGAGGATGAGATGGCTGGATGGCATCGCTGACTCGATGGACTGTGTGTCTGAGTGAACTCCAGGAGTTGGTGATGGACAGGGAGGCCTGGCGTGCTGCGATTCATGGGGTCGCAAAGAGTCGGACATGACTGAGCAACTGAACTGAACTGAATAGGTAAGAAATGGTGTCTCAGGGCAGTGTTAGTTCAGAGTTCTCTTATTATGAAAGAACTTGAGCATTTTATTGTGTACTTAAAGAGTTATCTGTTTATCTTTTCCTGTAAATAGTATGGTCATGTTTTATGCCCATTTTTTATTAAGTTTTTCTCTTTTTCTTAAGAGCCCTTTATTTTTAGAGAATTAGTCCTTGTTATAAATAAAAGTTGCAAATATCCCCACCACCATCTTTGTCTTTTGTTGTTATTACTGATGTAGTTTTCCTACGGTGTTATTTTGTTACTCAATAAAAAGTTTTTAATGCATTTAAATTTATTGTTTTTCCTTTTATTACTTTCAGCCTTTGAGACATAGTTAGGCTTTCTTCACTGCAGATTATAAAGGAATTTCTTTTTGGTAGTGCTCTGGCTTTATTTTTTATTGATACATGTAGATCTTGGGTCCATTTAGCATTTATTCTGGTAACACTGTAAGTTTTTATACAAATTTCATTTTGGCATTTGACTTTTTCTCTATTTCATAGCATTTTTAAGATTAATCAATCAAATGTTTTTATATTTTATCATTGGCATCTTTTCTGCTTTTAAAAGTATAGTATACATTAACTGTGGTCAGAATGAAAAGCAAAGTATAAAGAAGCAGAGACCATGCAAATTTTCATTTTTTCAGTAATATTTTTTATTATTGTGATAATACCACCTATATAGCTTTTTTGGGAATCCACTCCAGTATTCTTTCCTGGAGAATCCTGTGGACAGAGGAGCCTGGTGGGCTGCTGTCCATGGGGTTGCATAGAGTTGGACAACACTGAAGCAACTTAGCATGCATGCATGCATTGGAGAAGGAAATGGCACCCACACCAGTGTTGTTGACTAGAGAATCCCAGGGATGGAGGAGCCTGGTGGGCTGCCGTCTATGGGATCGCACAGAGTTGGACATGACTGAATCGACTTAGCAGCAGCGGCAGTAGCATACAGCTTTGTATCCTCCTCTTTTTCACTTAACATTCTAGCATAAGCACTTTCTGATGGTCCTAAAAGTGATATATTATTATGTACTTACCCATTTTCACCTTGTTGATATACATTTTTTGGTTCAGTTTAGTTCTGTCACTCAGGTGTGTCCAACTCTTTGGGACCCCATTAACCACAGCACTCCAGGCCTCCCTGTCCATCACAACTCAGGGAGTCCACCCAAACCCATGTCCATTGAGTCGGCGATGCCATCAACCATCTTATCCTCTGCTGTCCCCTTCTCCTCCTGCCCTCAATCTTTCCCAGCATCAGAGTCTTTTCAAATGAGTCAGCTCTTCACATCAGGTGGCCAAAGTATTGGAGTTTCAGCTTCAACATCAGTCCTTCCAATGAACACCCAGGACTGATCTCCTTTAGGATGGACTGGTTGGATCTCCTTGCAGTGCAAAGGACTCTCAAGAGTCTTCTCCAACACCACAGTTTAAAAGCATCAATTCTTCGGTGCTCAGCTTTCTTTATAGTCCAACTCTCACATCCATACATGACCACTAGAAAAACCATAGCCTTGACATGATGGACCTTTGTTGACAAAGTAATGTCTCTGCTTTTGAATATGCTATCTACGTTGGTCATAATTTTCCTTCCAAGGAGTAAGCATCTTTTAATTTCATGGCTGCAATCACAATCTGCAGTGATTTTGGAGCCCAGAAAAATAAAGTCAGCCACTGTTTCCACTTTTTCCCCATCTATTTCCCATGAAGTGATGGGACCGGATGCCATGATCTTCGTTTTCTGAATGTTGACCTTTAAGCCAACTTTTTCACTTTCCTCTTTCACTTTCATCAAGAGGCTTTTTAGTTCTCTTCACTTTCTGCCATAAGGGTGGTATCATCTGCATATCTGAGGTTCTTGATATTTCTCCCGGCAATCTTGATTCCAGCTTGTGCTTCCTCCAGCCAGCGTTTCTCATGAGGTACTCTGCATACAAGTTAAATAAGCAGGGTGACAATATACAGCCTTGATGTACTCCTTTTCCTGTATGGAACCAGTCTGTTGTTCCATGTCCAGTTCTAACTGTTGCTTCCTGACCTGCATATAGGTTTCTCAAGAGGCAGGTCAGGTGGTATTCCCATCTCTTTCAGAATTTTCCACAGTTTATTGTGATCCACACAGTCAAAGGCTTTGGCATATAAAAAGTCAATAAAGCAGAAATAGATGTTTTTCTTTGGCATATAAAAAGTCAATAAAGCAGAAATAGATGTTTTTCTGGAACTTTCTTACTTTTTTGATGATCCAGCGGATGTTGGCAATTTGATCTCTGGTTTCTCTGCCATTTCTAAAACCAGCTTGAACATCTGGAAGTTCAGGGTTCATGTATTGCTGAAGCCTGTCTTGGAGAATTTTGAGCGTTACTTTACTAGCATGTGAGATGAGTGCAATTGTGCAGTCATTTGAGCATTCTTTGGCATTGTCTTTCTTTGAGATTGGAATGAAAACTGACCTTTTCCAGTCCTGTGGCCACTGCTGAGTTTTCCAAATTTGCTGGCATATTGAGTGCAACACTTTCACAGCACCATCTTTCAGAATTTGAAATGGCTCAACTGGAATTCCATCACCTCCACTAGCTTTATTCGTAGTGATGCTTCCTAAGGCCCACTTGACTTCACATTCCAGGATGTCTGGCTCTAGGTCAGTGATCACACCATTGTGATTATCTGGGTCGTGAAGATCTTTTTTGTACAGTTCTTCTGTGTATTCTTGCCACCTCTTCTTAATATCTTCTGCTTTTGTTAGTTCCCTACCATTTCTGTCCTTTATCGAGCCCATCTTTGCCTAAAATGTTCCCTTGGTATCTCTAATTTTCTTGAAGAGATCTCTAGTCTTTCCCATTCTACTGTTTTCCTGCATTTCTTTGCAGTGATCACTGAGGAAGGCTTTCTTATCTCTCCTTGCTATTCTTTGGAACTCTGCATTCAAATGGGTATATCTTTCCTTTTCTCCTTTGCTTTTCGCTTCCCTTTTCACAGCTATTTGTAAGGCCTCCTCAGACAGCCATTTTGCTTTCTTGCATTTCTTTTTCTTGTTAATGGCCTTGATTCCTGTCTCCTGTACAATGTCACAAACCTCCATCCATAGTTCATCAGGCACTCTATCAATCAGATCTAGTCCCTTAAATCTATTTCTCACTTCCACTATATAGTCATAAGGGATTTGATTTAGGTCATACTTGAACGGTCTAGTGGTTTTCTCCACTTTCTTCAATTTAAATCTGAATTTGGCAATAAGGAGTTCATGATCTGAGCCACAGTCAGCTCCCAGTCTTGCTTTTGCTGACTGTATAGAGCTTCTCCATCTTTGGCTGCAAAGAATATAATCAATCTGATTTTGGTGTTGACCATCTGGTGATGTCCATGTGTAGAGTCTTCTTTTGTGATGTTGGAAGAGGGTGTTTTCTGTGACCAATGCATTCTCTTGGTAGAACTCTATTAGCCTTTGCCCTGCTTCATTCTGTACTCCAAGGCCAAATTTGCCTGTTACTCCAGGTGTTTCTTGACTTCCTCCTTTTGCATTCCAGTCCCCAATAATGAAAAGGACATCTTTTTTGGGTGTTAGTTTTATAAGGTCTCATAGGTCTTCATGGAACTGTTCAACTTCAGCTTCTTCAGCGTTACTGGTTGGGGCATAGACTTGGATTACTGTGATATTGAATGGTTTGCCTTGGAAATGAACAGAGATCATTCTGTAATTTTTGAGATTGCATCCAAGTACTGCATTTCGGACTCTTTTGTTGACTATGATGGCTACTCCATTTCTTCTAAGGGATTCCTGCCTGCAGTAGTAGATATAATGGTCATCTGAGTTAAATTCACCCATTCCAGTCCATCTTAGTTTGCTGAATCCTATAATGTTGACGTTCACTCTTGCCATCTCCTGTTTGACCACTTCCAATTTGCCTTGATTCATGCACCCAACATTCCAGGTTCCTATGCAACATTGCTCTTTACAGCATCGAACCTTGCTTCTATCACCAGTCACATCAACAACTGGGTGTTGTTTTTGCTTTGGCTCCATCTCTTCATTCTTTCTGGAGTTATTTCTCCACTCATCTCTAGTAGCATATTGGGCCCCTACTGACCTGTGGAGTTCCTCTTTCAGTATCCTATCGTTTTGCCTTTTCATACTGTTCATGGGGTTCTCAAGGCAAGAATACTGAAGTGGTTTGCCATTCCATTCTCCGGTGGACCACATTCTGTTAGACCTCTCCACCATGACCCGTCCATCTTGGGTGGCCCCACATGGCATGGCTTAGTTTCACTGAGTTAGACAAGGCTGTGGTCCGTGTGATCAGATTGGCCTGTTGTCTGTGATTGTGGTTTCAGTCTGTCTGCCCTCTGATGCCCTCTCTCAGTGCCTACAGTCTTACTTAGGTTCCTCTTACCTTGGACGTGGGGTATCTCTTCATGGTTGCTCCAGCAAAGTGCAGCCGCTGCTCCTTACCTCTGACGTGGGATAGCTCCTCTCAGCCGTGGCCCCTGACCTTTTGGTTACTGTTTTTTTGGTTACTCTTTCAATTGTATAATTAACTCTGTGATGACTGTCTACATGGTTCAATTTGGAAGAGAGGTTCCAGAAGAGGAATTACTATGTGAAAACTTAAGCACATTTTTTTAGACTCCTGATTTATAGTTCTGAATGCTTTCTAGAAACTTACAGCCATTACCATTGCCACCAACAACATATGATACTCTCACTACAGCATTTTTGAGTAATATCTTTTCCCTTCAACAAACTTTTCTTTTTTAGATCATAGAGGAAGTGACATTCTTAGCATGGAGCAGATAAAAAAGTATTATTTAGAATATCTTTGCATTGACCAGTAAATTTAGTTTTATCTTCCTTAAATTTTGTATAATCCATTATAGTGATATTTACATAATCAAAGGGCTTCCTGGTAGTTCAGCTTGTAAAGAATCCGCCTGCAATTCAGGAGACCGCAGTTTGATTCCTGGGTCAGGAAGATCCCCTGGAGAAAGAGGCTACCCATTCTAGTATTCCTGGGCTTCCCTGGTGGCTCAGCTGGTAAAAAATTCACCTGCAGTGGGGGATACCTGGGTTCGATCCCTGGTTTGGGAAGATCCCCTGGAGGAGGGCATAGAAACCTGCTTCAGTATTCTTGCCTGGATAATCCCCATGTACAGAGGAGCCTGGTGGGCTACAGTCCATAGGGTCCCAGAGTTGTACACAACTGAGCGACTAAGCACAGCACATAATCAAAATCCTACTAAAATTTCAGGTGTATAATTTGCATCCAACTAATAAAAAATGTCTCATATTAATTCTTTTAGCAAATATTTATTGTTTTCTGTGTTCCAGGAACTACGTGGGTCATATGAGATACACCAGTACACAAAAGTCACCCCTTCATGTATTTAAGTTACTGGGCCAAGCCTTGAGGCATCTGAGTTTGCTACATCTTTTATACATTAGGCTGTCTTGCATTTATTCTTTTGCAAATATGTATCATTTATTTATCAAACACATACATGTTGACTGCTTCCATTGTGCCAGACACTCTTCTGGGATCTCAAGATAAACCAGTAAACAAAGACCCTCCCTCAGAGAATCTGTCTTCTAGAAAGGGAGCATGCAGTAAACACTAAATGTAACAAAGAAGTAAGCTACATAATGTGTTAGAAGGTGGTAAGCATATGGGTAAACAGAGCTTGGAGCTGTCAGAAGCAGCTTTGTACTATGTAGGCAGAGTCCTAACCCCCAGTCTCCTCCACTATTATTTCCCACTAAGTTCTCTTTGAGGGCAAAAATATTCTTACATCTTTTTAAAAACTTTTGTTTTTAACTAGTTTTAAGCTTATCCAACAAGTTGCATGAGGAGTGCAGCCTGTTCCTAGTTTCCTCAAATGTTAACATCTTACAGACTCACAGGGTAATCATCAAACCCAGGAAATTAACATTGATACAATTTGAATTTCACCAGTTTCCCTCCCCAGTGTTCTTTTTCTGTTTCAGCATCTCTTCCAGCATCTTACATTGCACCTGGTTGTTAATTCTTAGCCTCCTTAAGTCTGTAAGAGAGTATGATAGGCTTTCTAAATCTTTTACGACCTTAACATTTTTGAAGGATAACCGTTGTTATGTAGAATATCTTTAAATTCGAATGTCTGATGTTTTCTCATGATGAGAGCAAGGTTATGAATTTTTGACCAGAACACTAGAAATTATGTGATGTCCTTCTCAAATCAAGGGGACCATGATGTCAGTATATTTTTATAACTGGTAATTTTAACTTTGATCATTTGGTTAAGGTAGTATCTGAAGAGTTTCTCCACTGAAGAGTTACCATCTTTCCCTTTGAAGTTAATAGATATCTTGAGGGACATGTTTTGGGACTTTGCATTTTTTCCCATTTGTATTTTCCCTGCCCTCGCCCAGCCACTTCTCCAAGGAGCCTTGGTTCCTCTTTCTGGAGGATGATGTTTAGAGATCAAATTGCCAACATCTGCCGGATTGTGGAAAAAGCAAGAGAGTTCCAGAAAAACATCTATTTCTGCTTTATTGACTATGCCAAAGCCTTTGACTGTGTGGATCACAATAAACTGTGGGAAAGTCTGAAAGAGATGGGAATACCAGACCACCTGACCTGCCTCTTGAGAAACCTATATGCAGATCAGGAAGCGACAGTTAGAACTGGACATGGAACAACAGACTGGTTCCAACTAGGAAAAGGAGTACATCAAGGCTGTATATTGTCACCCTGCTTATTTAAGTTGTATGCAGAGTACATCATGAGAAACGCTGGGCTGGAGGAAGCACAAGCTGGAATCAAGATTGCCGGGAGAAATATCAATAACCTCAGATATGCAGATGATACCACCCTTATGGCAGAAAGTGAAGAAGAACTAAAGAGCCTCTTGATGAAAGTGAAGGAGGAGAGTGACAAAGTTGGCATAAAGCTCAACATTCAGAAAACTAAGATCATGGCATCTGGTCCCATCACTTCATGGGAAATAGATGGGGAAACAGTGGAAACAGTGTCAGACTATTTTTGGGGGTTCCAAAATCACTGCAGATGGTGTTTGCAGCCATGAAATTAAAAGATGCTTACTCCTTGGAAGGAAAATTATGACCAACCTAGATAGCATATTAAAAAGCAGAGACATTACTTTGTCAACAAAGGTCCATCTAGTCAAGGCTATGGTTTTTCCAGTGGTCATGTATGGATGTGAGAGTTGGACTGTGAAGAAAGCTGAGCGCAGAATTGATGCTTTTGAACTGTGGTGTTGGAGAAGACTCTTGAGAGTCCCTTGGACTGCAAGGAGATCCAACCAGTCCATCCTAAAGAAGATCAGTCCTGGGTGTTCTTTGGGAGGACTGATGTTGAAGCTGAAACTCCAATTCTTTGGCCACCTGATGCGAAGAGTTGACTCACTGCAAAAGACTGACGCTGGGAGGAATTGAGGGCAGGAGGAGAAGGGGACAACGAAGGATGAGATGGCTGGATGGCATCACCGACTTGATGGACACAAGTTTGAGTGAACTCCGGGAGTTGGTGATGGACAGGGAGGCCTGGCGTGCTGCAATTCATGGGGTCACAGAGTCGGACACAACTGAGTGACTGAACTGAACTGAACTAAACTGATGTTTAGAAACCAAGATCTAGGCACTGGATGTGAATGTTGAGACTGGGTACCATCATTTCTAGGTCCTCTCACAGTTAACTAGGAAATTATGTAACTATAAACCATTCATATATACTCATCAGTACCATTTATACCCACCTATATTTCTGTATGTATGTTTCATCAGGTTTTGATTTGTATATATATACATATATGAAAAAAAGTAAATGTTAGTAGCTCAGTGGTGTCTGACTCTTTGTGACCCCATGGACTGTAGCCTGCTAGGCTCCTCTGTCCATGGAATTCTCCAGACAAGAATACTAGAGTGGGTAGCCATTCCCTTCTCCAGGAGATCTTTCCCACCTAGGGATCAAACCCCAGTCTCTTGCACTGCAGGGAGATTCTTTACGGACTGAGCCACCAACATTGATATAAAATTATCAGTTTATACTGATAGCTTGGATTTCAGTTCAACACCACAGGGTTCATGTTAACCTTTTCCTTTTCTTTATTTGCAACGGCTTTCACTAACAGTGAGAAATCAGGTCATGATTATCTATAACCTATTTATTTATTTGTCTCAGTAAACTTTTAATAAGACATCTTTACTAAATAGAAGACAATATTTACAGGTAGTTCTCTTTGTCTTTGGCCTGACAATATTCAGTCAAGATACTGTTTTCCATGGTTACTTAACTCAGCTCTTTTCATCCTCCTTCCTATAGTGTAGTTACACAACTCATTTGTAGTATTTGCAATCTACTTTTCCCTCTATATCCTGGTTAGTTTTTGTTTTATGTTTTAGGGCATATAAAAAAAGATATCTGAAATATTACTACGGTTTTAAAAACACGGCTATAGGAAAAGGTAGACTCAGAGACGCTATTCATCTTTTAAAATTCCTTTCTTGGTACCATATTGGCAGTTCAATCAACATTTGCTGAATAAAAGAATTAATTTATAACGTCAGTGCAAAATGTTGATGTTCTGAAAGCACAGTTATGATAGTATTTGAAACTAAAATGATGGTATTGGAAAAACATGGCTGGGAAAGAAAAATTTAGAAGAAAAAAATATTAACAGAATCAAGCTAAATCAGAGGGTAAAATGGCTTAAGAGTCTCACTTTGGCTTTTATGATTTAATTCTGTAGCTTTTCAATCAAACACTTCTAAGGAGTCATACACGAATTTGAGACGTGCCAAAAACGTGCCAAAAGACGTCTCAAAAACTGAATAACAATCATATCAGAGTTTAAGTTAGCCAGAAAGCAGTTACCTGCAATGCCATTTTTTAATCCATGTATATATATAGATTAAATTTCTACAGAATCTCAGATGTCTTCTTTCTGTTTTCTGTGTCTCATTGTAGAATTTAAAAAACTTTCAAACAAAAGAACACATTTAATTATTTAACATTATGAATCTGCATGCTTCCTCTAAGTAAATGTCATAACAGGCCACAAATAATTTAAATTACCAAATAATTTAAATTTCATTATTCAAAAAGTGGGGGGTTGGAGGACTGGGCAAAAGTTTTATTTCTTTGTGTTATCAGTGTTTGTGGGACATTTTCTATTGTCATTTGTTTTTCTAGGTCATGTTCAAAGAAAGTCAACATAGGATTCTTCATAAAGTCTGTAAGTGTGTTTTCTTTTTTTAGAGTGGGGAGATGAGGAACTAGATATAACAAATTACAATACATACTGTAGAATAGGTTTTCTGAGGATAGTCGAATTAGATCCCTATCAGCTAGACTTTTCTTGAATATGTTCATCCTGGCTTAAAAGCATCAAGTGGCTTTGAAGTTGCAGCCATTCATATGTGTACTTTTTTGCAGGCAAATTCACCAAAACAGAACCATTTCCCCAGCTCCTCACTAATGCTCTTCCTGGGCCCTCATCCCTCCTCCTCCTGCCAAATTGAGCTCTCAGAAAGAATCTGCATCAGTTTACTCCAACTTCCACGCATTAAAGTCCACAGGGTCGGGAAAAGGAGAAGGAAACCAGCCCTGGGGGTGGGGGATAGGTGAGGGTATTTGTATATACCAGGCACTGTGCTGGGGTATATTTACTCATATCTTAAGCCTCATGTCAAAAATGAAAAAAGAGTAGAGATTTCATCATCACGTTAAAAGAGTGTAAATGGGAAAGTAAAAAAAAAATAATATATATATATTTTAATAGAGTCATCTCTTTTGTGAAAACTGATCTACTCAATCTATTGTCAAGGTTGGAAACAGCATCTTCTTTAACTTCTGCTTGACTCTTTCTTGTGTCCTGGCTGGTCTTGTCCCTGAATAATATTCAGACTCGGAACAGTGTTAGCTGAAGATTAGGTTGTTTTCACTGACAATCAGAGAAGATTCCATTCTCTGAGAGAGTTCACTTCACAGATATTTCCTGAGCTCCTGCTTCATGAAGCTCGTTTCCTGTGAAGGGGTACATGGGAGAAGATGCACATGGAGTAAACCATCAGCCCTATTTTCAGTTAGCTCACAGTCCAGTGGTAAACATACACAGAGCATGCTTGGGGAGTGTGCATGTGTGTCTACCAGAGTGGGTCTCCACGCTGTGCGATGTTTTCTTTCTAGTCTCCATCAGCTCCAGGAGTCTCACAAACCCCATGTTCCAATTTCCCTTTAACCTGCCATAAACATGGTCACTTTCTCTATCTCTCAGACAATAATAAATGCAGTGGGCCAGTGATAAGTAACTATGTGAGGGCTGCCTCTTTCTAGCTACAGGAAGCTTCCTTATCCTTGTTAGTGCTGGGCAGGATTTAGGGGCTTAAGCTTGGTGTCAGAGCACCTTTTTCTCTCCCTAGATACATTACTTTTTTCTCAGCTCTCATCTTGATTCACTCAGCTGTGTCTCTTTATCTATGCTCTTGTCCCAACGCAGGGTGGATATAAGACGTGTTGGTCTCTTGTCCCTAAGAGTTGAGAGAGAGAACCTAAGTCAGTCATCCTAAGAGCAGTCTCATCCCTTTAGATGGTTTTTTCCTGCCAGGATTGCTGGGGATGAATTCAGAGGAAGGGAAGATGACCACCGTGAACGTCTCCTCTTCCCTTCTGTGTCTCTCTGAAGTCCTTGGTATGGGGCAGGATTTGGCTTGATGCTCATTTTCTCAGAAACTGCCTAGGACTTGATGAGAAAGGTGACTCCTAACTACTCTTGGACTTGCCCAGCCAGTTTCATTAAAATGCCAGCTGTTTCAACAGCTGAATGTCTCGGTCACACCCTGTTTGTTGTGATGTGTTTTTCTGAAGGGCCCTGCGCTCCTGGCTGATGAGTTTGAGGGCTGGATCAGGGTAACCACAGAGTGGGTAAAACTTGTCTGCACACTCGTTTCCTCATTCTCAGGTAGGACCATGTGTTGGTAGTTGCAGAGATCTCTGAGAGGGAGATAGTGTCTTTTGCTGCGAGCTTTTCTTTGCACATGTCTCCAAATCTACAAAAAAGTTGAAGACAAAGGGAATATCTGAGGACAGGGCTATAGTGAAGTCGCTCAGTTGTGTCCGACTCTTTGCGACCCCATGGACTGTAGCCTACCAGGCTCCTCTGTCCATGGGATTTTCCAGGCAATAGTCCTGGAGTGGATGCCATTTCCTTCTCCAGGGGATCTTCCCAATTCAGGGATCAAACCCCGGTCTTCCACATTGTAGACAGATGCTTTACCGTCTGAGCCACCAGGGAAGTCCAGAAATGACTTTCAAACTTGCTACTAGAGTGACTCTCAGAGATAGTCCATGGATTTCTCCGGGCCAGAATACTGGAGTGGGTAGCCTTTCCCTTCTCCAGGGGATCTTCCCAACCCAGGGATTGAACCCAGGTCTCCCGCATTGCAGGCAGATTCTTTACCAGCTGAGCCACAAGAGAAACTCGAGGACAGGGAAATGGACCATAAATAGCCACAAATACTCTGGTTTTACAGAGAAATAAAAGTTATGACTCTTTGATTTACTTCCCCCATCTCACAGGTTTTTGGAACTTAAAGCCTTGGACAGAAGAGGTTGAAACCTAAGAGGTAGTCACCAGGAAGACAAAGCTGATATTTCTATTTACTTTTTGAATGTTCTGCAGAACTTGTGGGTAAAGAACTCACAGCGCTGTCTAGAGTTTCTAGGTATTAGTCACTCAGTCATGTCCGACTTTTTGTGACCCCATGGATTGTGGCCGGCCAGGCTCCTCTGTC